>NC_064931.1:423153119-423456149 GCF_023897955.1 Schistocerca gregaria
CATAGCAAAATTTAATGCAGCGAAAATTACACACCATATGAATGTCAACAGAGAATATAAAGAATAAGAAACAGAGAAGCTCTCACCACTATATCATATCTCACCTTACATGGAAATAACAGCATCATCATGCAAAAAAATGAATTTTGCCCTATCCTTACGGGTTCCTAGTTTTGTTCCAGATTCCCTCTCAATGGACAGACAGTAGTCATGCTTGTCTGCTCAATATTATCACAGGTGAGTCCCAAATGGACAATTCATACTTGATCTAACAACTATCAGTCTTCTTAAAGAAGTTATTTTATACATGTACACACTTATTACCACAAGTCATATCATAATTTCACATTCAACACATGATGGAAATTTCCCAATTTACAAATCTACTAAATCTCCACTTCAGTAATATTGGAATGCGTAATTCCCTGAATCTGAAATGGACCTTTATACACAAAGTACAACTTGAGGGACTTGCCATTGTTAGACAAAAGGTGGGACCTGACTAGTGCCCTTTGCCTCACACACAACTCCGTTATACTCACTCATGAATCTTGCTAAATCTATTACTGGTTTCCCACCTCTTTGATATTTGTGACTGCAGATCAGCCACCTCATGATGATGTAACACAGCAACAACACAACGGATTCTCTTTCCTATGTTATTGAAATGACATGTATCATTTAGTTTGTGAAATCACTCGTGAGAACCAGCATATATACATGAATATGTGTGTGTCTGTGTCTGCGTCTATGTATGTATGATAGATAAGTTTATGTAGTAACGTGTCGAGTACACACAACTCAATAACCGTCAACTGCATTCTTATGTCCAAATCGAATATTATTCTTAGAGGATATTATAATCTCAGAGCCACAGTTTTCTTGTCAATCCACTTCCTGCCAAATAGAATATATTGCTGTTTTGCTATATACGTACATAGTTTTCAGATACAACTTTATAAGATACAAAGGACTGAAATTACTATCACGTAGAGCTTCTTCAATGAACTAAACCGACAAGTGCAAATGACAGGGCATCAGCAATGATATTCTAAGCCCTAGAAACATAGACCACAGAGAAGTGAAACACGTGCAGACAAATAACCCAGTGCATTATGCATCCGTGTGTTAACTTTGGACACACAAAAACTGGGGAGCGCAGGAGGGAGGGAGGAAGATGATCAGTTTATGCTTTTGTATGTCTGCCAATTATGTAACAGACGAATCCTCCCGAAAGGCCAAAATATAGCAAGAGCCTCAATTTTATGATACAGCAGTTGTGCTTGTTAGTAAATGAAACTACAGGTTTACTGTAACCAGTCACTGTTTATTTATTTCCACGATGCGTTTCAAAGCTTTAAACCTCCATCATCAGGTGGATTTACGTTTGTTAGTATGACATTTGTGTGTGTTTTGTTACGATTCTTTGGAGGAAGCTGTAGCACTGTCTAGGGGACAAGCAAAACACCATTTCAGAATATGGTTATGAGTTTCTTTTGACAAAAAATTAAACGTGCATCTATTTGAAAACTTAGAATAAGTAAAACAGAGTACCTCCATTGCTCAAAGATTCCTTTCACTGTCGTAACACATCACATGTACACTGTCATATTCTGTAAGCAAACATGGTGTCTGGAAACTATTGGCTGCAAGGATCGTATAGCAGAAGAGAAAAAACATTATCGAAAATTACCAAGAATATTCATGGTAACAACATTATTAAAGAATAAATTTTAGAGGATTTGGAGGTGTCTGGTTTCAGGTGTAGAATACATGCATTGGGATAAATACTTCAGGTGGTATGTAAAACCGATTTTGACAAGTTAAAATAGCTTAAACTTATACAATCAAGTGAAATGTTACAAACTTTTACTACGATAATAATATTAGCTATAGAGATAAAATTGTACACCAATAAGAATTTTTGGTTGGAATTCATAGATAGATATGAAAGGTTGGAGGCAGAGGCAGAGGAAGAGAAAGATAAAATGAGAGGGAGAGTGAGAGGATGGAAAGAGTGATTGTATGAGAGCAAACTTTACAAAGCTAGGGGTCTGAAAGTTATATTTGCTACATGTAATAACTGCCTACAGATTGGGGTAGTACAATGGTTAATGCTTTAAAATATGGAGATGGATGTATAGTTGGTGCCAGTAGTTGATGTACATATAGTTTCAAGCTGACAAAGGGTACAAGCTGGTGGTGTGACGATATATCTGTAAATGCGGTTCGTGTACTCTAGGCGGCTGTCAGCGTAATATAACTAAATATTTATGTTAAATATTCAAGTGTGTGTGTGTGTGTGTGTGTGTGTGTGTGTGTGTGTGTGTGTGTGTGTGTGTGTGTGCATTGCAGTTTTAATGATATATGTAGTTGCTTAAAAAAGAAGTGATACTATTACAAATATTGTCATTTTTGTCATTTAAGATGGACTCAGGTTGTTTTGTTTGGTGTTTGTATATTGGAGTGTTTTCTGCCTTTTGGTTGGATGTGTTGAATTCTGATACTTGTGTGGTTAGCATGGTATTTTGTTTCATGCAGGTGGGTGGCTATTACTGATGCGTGGTAATTTTTTTTTAGTGCTGCCATGTGTTCTTTGAATCTAATCTCAAATGATCTGCCTGTCTGGCCTATGTAGATGCAGTCACAGCCCAAACAGTCGATTTTGTACACACCTGTGTGATGGAGTGGGTTTCGTGTGCTGATGTGGGGTAACTTCTGTCCATTCTTGTTGTCTGTAGTAAAGGATATGCTTATGCCTTTTCGTTTGAAGACATTGGTAATCTTATATGAAATATTACCTAGATGGGGACTGTATGGAAGATGATATTTTCTTTTCCTTTTTTTTTGTTTCCTGTGTAGTGATTGCTTTTCCATTTATTGAGTGTTTTAGGGAGTCTAATATGGAGTTGTTATAACCATTTGCAATAGCTGTTTGTTTCATTATTCAATTTCTTGATCCCATTTGTATTCAGAGAATGGTAGTTAGATAGCTCTATTGATCATATACCGGAATGCTGCTATTTTGTGGGCTGTGGGGCGCCAAGAGGAGTTGTGGATTATAGTATGTGTTGTGGTCGGCTTCCGATAAATTTCAAACTGATATCTGCTGTTCTTTGTTCTAATGATAAGGTCTAAGAAATTTATACTGTCATCCGTTTCGTGTTCAAATGTGAATTTTATGTTTTCATGGGAGTTGTTTAATAACTGGTTCAACTCACTGATGTCATCTTTAGAGCCTTTGATTAAAATGATGGTTTCATCTTCATACCATCCCCCAGAGTTTTCGTGTGTTTTCCATTGTTTTCCCTGAAATTATCGTGTTTGTTTTGACGTCAACCAAAAATTGTTATTTGTGTATAATTTTATCACTGTAACCAATATTATTATCGTACTTAAAGTTTGTAACATTTTACCTGATTGTTTAAATGTGATACTAACAAATGTAAATCCCGTTGATGATGGAGGTTTAAACCTTTGAAACGCGTCGTGGAGCTAAATAAACAGTGACTGGTTACAGAAATCTTAATGTTTCTTTTAATGCCAATGACAGTCACGATAAAGCCCAACCTAAAATATTCACATATTAAGTTGTGCTTGTGCTTTGACAAAATTGCTGCCAAATGCTATGGACTTACGACATAGAGCGCCATTTTCTTCTATCAAATGAATTCGCAGCTGCGAATAAAGTTTACCAACAGAGGTAGAATGGAATGACTACAACGAGAATTGGTACCGACTGGAACTCTAACCCGTATTTCCCGCTTATCGCGAGGGGTCGCCTTATTGTTTTCTTTTTTTTTTGTTTATCTAATTTTGTTCGTTCTGTTTGTTCAGGGAGGATGTCCCACAATGCTTGTTCAAGTTCATCGTTGATCCATTAACTCTTTTTTATTTTCAGAGGGCTGCTAAACCTCTGGCCTAACCGGCTGAGCTACCGAGCCGGCTCTGTTTGGCCATCCGTGGATGACTCACGGCCAGACTCAAACGTCCATACGTCGTCAATGTCCGACCCGTATGGAAATATACTGTACATAATGGATGCACGAATACAGGTCTTAGACACATGGTTGACGACATATGGAAGTTTGGGTCTGGCCGTGAGTCGAGCACGGATCACTTACGCTTCGAGCACAGTGCGGGGAGGTTCTTGTTTATTTCACTTGCCGCAGAGTCGCTTGTGTGAAGTTTTCCTCGTTAGTGTCTTTATATCTGCCGAGTGGGCCGTAGCGCCTCTGCTCCGCTTTACGGTCTGTGTTCGTCTACTTGCAGCGGTGTCACCGCTCCGCTGTGGGTACCTTGGTTTCCACGTGCATTCCACGAAAAGGTACTGTCAGCTTTACTTTCGATAAAACAACGCGACACGTGCTGCCCGGGTCTCTAGAAATCCACGACTGGCTTGTGAACAATTTATGTGAACTCTGATCATAAGCCGGCCTCTGTGGCCGAGCGATTCTAGGCGCTTCAGTCTGGAACCGCGCTGCTGCTACGGTCGCAGATTCGAATCCTGCCGCGGGCATGGATGGGTCTGATGTCCCTAGGTTAGTTAGCTTTAATTAGTTCTAAGTCTAGGAGACTGATGACCTCAAATGTTAAGTCCCATAGTGCTTAGAGCCGTTTGAACCATTTCATTTTGAACTCTGATCAGGTCCACACAGCTTATTTTGACGCAGATGAGTACGTGTATTACGAGAAATTGTGGATCCTCTCACGTGACAGATTACTGTCGCAACATAGTTCTCAAGTTCCGTTCAAGCATCGCGATAATTCCGTCACTATGGTGTCACTCGCAGATGCTGAAATTAACTATGCTAATGTTCGAGTGTTCAACCTCCTGCCGGAGGTTCATGACAACTTTCTAAAGCACATATTGATTCACTGTGGTAAAGTGAAAAACGTCGTGAACGCTGGTCTACTGAACACCGATTATAGTGTTATAGTGGAAATCGTTCCCTGGAAATGCATGTCAATCGCAATATTCCATCACATTTAAAAGTGTCGGGTTACCGCGTTCGCGTCGTGTACACTGGTCAAGAGGAATCATGCTTCCTATGTAGTGAAAGTGGACATGTCCGGTTTAATTGCATGAGGAGCCTTTTTGTATTAAATCTGTGATGAATGCAGCGTCGCAAATTGACCGTTGCTGATCTTTTTCCTTCCACTTCCACGTCGGACCTACTTCTGCCTAATATCATAATGAACAAAAAGCCAGTTCTGATAATCGTGTAAATGAATTTCCGCCTTTATCTCCACGACAGGTTCAGAACATTATGCCCCCAGAATAGAACCAGTAACAGTGACAAACAAGCGACGTCTCACTCAAGAAGGTGAGCGTGAGGCTGTGCCTTACGCTTCAACCTTCTCCGCATCGATTATGTCCCTTGCTCCTCTCGATGTTACAATACCTCGCTTCCGTTGCACAGAGTGGCGAAGAAGTTATCTCCAGCATCCCTTCTGCTCGCGAAGTGGCTCCTTCTGAGCTGCTCGTGTGTGGAGAGGAAGCGGAGTCTCCCCCTTCGTTTTTGTGTCCTTTGTTACAATCTGAGACAATGCAATATCCTCCTGCTCCTTCTTCTTCAGCCACCGACTGTTTACCGAATTGCCGCTTGCAGCAACTCCAGTGGAGAATAAAATTAGCGGCCAATTATCACCTGTTGCATTGGTAGTTCCACATAATGCTTCCGCCTTAGTGACTGGACCTGCATTACTTGTCTCTTGTTCTGAAGGGCAGGAAGCTGTGCCTATGTCCCCTCCCACAGCTCCGTCTGCTAGTCTTGAACCCTGTATTAACTTTGGTGACATAGGTTATAAGCTAAAACACACTCGTAACTTCTATCATGCGGTGAGCAATTTAGAAGCAGACATTTTATGGAGACCCGTCCTCACCATGCAATTCTTAAAGACTCGTTGGGAAGCAGTCCCTTGCCCGAACCTCGTTGAAAGAGAATCTTCGCAAACGACCTGGACGGCAGTTTGGTTCAATATCAATTTTCCGATTTTGCCGATGCGCGTATCGTCCTCGTGGTATAAGCTAGTGAATAACTTGACTCTAACAAACGAGCGACTTTTCCATATTGGGCTTAGCGACACGTATTTATGTTGTCGTTGTACGTCTACAGATACGATACAAGATCGCTTTACTTGTGTAGGTCATGTGGCAAATTGGTCTCGGATTTGCACACAATTGGCTTGTCTTACTCGATCTTCTGAGACTGAATACACTACGGACATCATATTGCGCCCAGACTCTTCCTCCTTTCCACGCTCTAAGACCCGTTACGTTATGTGCTTGCTGGGACACATCGTTCATAATATTGTAGAAGGCGAGGGAGAAGATCACAAGAACTTAATGCAGTACATGATCACGACCTATTGGACATGCTTGCGAATATCTCTATATTGAGACCTCCTGACCAACATATTGAATCTTTTTTTCCGTCGACAAGGTGTTGGTTAATGTCATTTTTCTGATGATAGTAGTTTTTCTTTGTTAGGTATGTTCCTATCCTAGTTGCTTCAGCTTGTTGTCTCCTAGGTCCCTGTTCGTTTTTGTTTTGTGTTTTGACTCAGCGTCGCTCCAGTTCTATTGCAAAATGTGTATAAATGAAGGATATATACACACATGAACGTATACAATCCTTGCAATCAAATTGGGTATCTTCTTAGTTTTGCTATTTAGGATATAATCTCAGTTGACTGTTCATTTGCTTTTAGATTCTGTATAACAACTAAAAAAATAAAAAATAGAGAATACAATAAAGTTTTAAAAATTAATAAAAAACTATAAAACATTTGTTGACACATATCACGAGAGCTTGGTGGTCGTTTATCGTCTATTTTCTCGATTTACTTTTTCCTTTCTCCTTTTATTTATTATTCTGTTATCATAATTAATTTTTTCTCCCATTTGCAGCTTACACAACATGATGATTTGACTATGGTCTACTGAAGTGTCATGATAGCACCAAGTCATTCTGATGATTAAAAAAATGGTAAGGTGACTTCTAGCCATAGGCGGGAAATCACTGTTTGACTCCCAGTTTAGCACCAAGTTTAATTGTTGTCATTCATTCTACAGCTGATGCTAGTTCCTATTCGCAATTGCGAATTCATTTGATGTGTTTTGTAACGTCTGTGGCCGATGCAGTGCCTGTTCCTTTGATAAGCATGATTTTCTAAAGGAACTTTGTATTGTAAACAGAATAAAACAGGCATTCTAATATCGTATTTTCTTCTGTATCTTGGACTAGCTGTATGGCAAAGGCATGTTTTGAGCTGTCACTACAGATACTGAAATCATGCAAGAAATCGGGATGTAGTAGCATTAATTTATATTCATCATCAACAATCATAAATTTGACTTGTGGCCTGTCAACACAATTCCATACAACAGTCTTTCCCATTAGCTTACACAACCTAGGAGTAGACAAGATTGTCCGGTTGTCGTTGTGGGTATCTTTCTCATACCATGATTTGAACCCACTCATTTAGGTTACCATAAACATGAACCTGGGTGTATTTAACATTCTCACCTCCAAATGTTATCCTTTATTCTACAATTCCATGATGAGTATTCTGTGGACGTTCTCATGTTGCAAGATAACAAGACTACATGCATACATCTCTGGTTTGACGAACACTCAGGCAGCATGTCGCACCTCGACTGCCTGATGTATCACCTTATTTGAATCCCATAGAAAATGTCTGGGAGTATTTGGATCAGCTGGGGAAACGCAGCGATTAATAACTCTGAAGTTTAGAAGCTCAATTAAATCTGCTGATCAGCGAGTGGCTACTTATGGATATAATGTACCTGAATCATCTTGCAGACTCGCTTCCTTGCTGAACTGAGACCATGCTGGAAGTCATGGTTCAAATGGCTCTGAGCACTATGGGACTTAACTTCTGAGGTCATCAGTCCCCCAGAACATAAAACTACTTAAACCTAACTAACCTAAGGACATCACACACATCCATGCCCGAGGCAGAATGCGAACCTGCGACCGAAGCGGTCGCGCGATTCCTGACAGTAACGCCTAGAACCGCTCGGCCACCCCGGCCAGCCTGGAAGTCATGTTACGCAGTATTAACGTCATGTGTTTTCGTAAGATTAATCTTTTTTCCGTTTGTTTATTATTTAGTGCATAATTGTTATTCAGTAGCAGTCATTTAGAGTTTCATCATTGTCCTTTGACCTTTTGCGTTTGTTTCATTAGACCGGTGAAGAAAACTGTCGTTATAAATGATTGTTATTATTGACTGTTTCCACACATATTGAGGTATCTAGAATGAAATTTTCACTCTACAGCGGAGTGTGAGCTGATATGAAACTTCCTGGCAGATTAAAACTGTGTGCTGGACCGAGAATCGAATCGGGACCTTTGCCTTTCGCGGGCAAGTGCTCTGCCAATAGGGCTACCGGCACGGTAGCTCAGCGTGTTCGGTCAGAGGGTTAGCTGCCCTCTGTAATAAAAAATCTGAGTAAATGGATCAATAACGAACTTCAACGGGCGTCAGGGGAAGTCCGCCACGAACAGTTGCAACGAACTATAACGAAAAAAATGAGATTAAACAACAACAAAAAAACTTGGTAGAGCACTGGCCCGCGAAGGCAAAGGTCCCGAGTTCTAGTCTCGGTCCGGCAGACAGTTTTAATCTGCCAGGAATTTTCATCTTGAGGTATCTTTCACAAGAAATATATGTCATCGTTGTTTAATTGTGTGACTGAAAATAGAAAACTGATCTACATTTATTTTCGATTTTAGCCCGATATTTTCACAATTCGTGCCTAGCGTTTCACCACTGCATAACTTAGGTCGGTATCCCAAGTGCTCTGCAGAACCCTGGTACTCGAATAATGTTTGTACTAATGATCTAGGGTCACCGAAATGGATGGCGAATGTAGTCAGTAGAATCGTCGTATTCTCAATCTTGCAATGAGGCAAGTGTACAAGAACTGAGAGTTGACTTTATGAGGAGCTTACAAGGCAAACAGAATCACCCACCTTGATATTCTATGCTTTTTGCAACTGTCTTTTGTTTCCTGTCTATTTAAGTGAGTAACGAGGTTGTTTTGCGAATACCAATAAAAACTTTAGTGGATGCAATGGTTTACATGGTGTCTCCATGTAAAAGATTCATTCATAGTGTTAATTAATAGAGAACAGTAAGAGAACGGTAAGTGGCGGTTAAAGTGCCTCTGAAATGTGGCCAGTAAAATTAGGGAAATTGACCGTGATCTTTTCAAAACGACAATTCTAGTATTCACCTTACATGATTTACGGAAGTCACAGAAATGTGAAGTGAGAATGATATGATGGAGATTTCAGCCCTGTGCCTTCCTGACACGGGTTCATTGCCTTAACCAGTGCTCCAGCTCACTCTATTTATCCAGAGTGTCTGAAATTCATCAAGCAGAATACCCGGTTACGCATTCTAGTGTCATGTTCCGGTGACATGCCATTGTAACAGTGCACGCACGCTGTCGGACTCTATACGTAATTCTGGAAAGCTATCTGGGCTTCCGACACGCAGCATGCGTCTCGCAGGGACATGTGGGTGGTAAGCTGAGCGATGTAACTTGGCTGGCTTGGAGGCCGCGCTAGGTGGGCCGTGATGTCGCAGATAAGACTGACTAATGAGCGTGCTGATGCGGCGGCCGGCCAGCCAGTCATCCTGATAAATGGCTGCTCGGCCCGCTCCGTACGTGCCGCTGCCGCTGCCAGCGTGGCGCGCACCGTGGAGTGCAAGGCTGCTAGAAATTAACGTTTCCATCAGCGACAGATTCTTTGTTATAGCATAATCAAAACACACTAATAACCAGCGTTGTTTTAAGCCTGTGAAAAAACTGAAAAGCGGTACTTGAGCAAAAGTTTTATACTGAAATATGAGCAAGCCTTTCAGATCTAGGAGGTGAATCCAAGTGTCTATCAGACCGAGGACGCCGGCCGCTGTGGCCGAGCGGTTTTAGGCGCTTCAGTCCGGAACTGCGCTGCTGCTACGGTCTCAGGTTCGAATCCTGCCTCGCGCATGGATGTGTGTGTTGTCATTAGTTAGGTTTAAGTAGTTCTAAGTCTAGGGGAGTGATGAACTCTGTTGTTAAGTCCTATAGTGATTAGAGCCAGATCGAGGACGTCTCGGAAGATTTGAAATTCTTCGTAGTTATTGAAGTTCAGGATCAGATTTTCTTCCTGTAACATGCAATTAAAATTACTAACTAGTATTTTCTTTGGTGTACGCACTATTGAGAGGAATGGCTCATTTGTTGTGTGACAGCGCTCGGCGTTGCGACGTACATGTTAAGTAGTAGCAGATCGTGTTTTGATACTGAGAAACCCACTTATTTTTCTAATTTTACTTGTATGCTGGACTGAATACTCAGACTGTGCAAAACTGGCGTACCACACTCGCTGCCTATGACAATAATTGCATAAAAACTCAAGATTTCTGCAATTTTCATTGGAACCACCCTGTTACATGATAATATTATCTATATTTCCTTCCTACAAATACACTTTGAGGCACTGTAGTTAAACATCGAATTTGATTACGTTAATGTTCTGAGAGTATATTGTATACTGTAGCATTAAGTTACTTTACTGCTCCCTTCTGATCGCATTTTATTCTTGTCCAGGTCGTGCGGGCGTCGATTGCCATCAGTTTGGCTTCTTGCTTCTCTGCAGCCATATTAATGTCTTCTTTTCCTCTCTGGTAAAATTGCTATTCCGCTTCATCAGGGGTAGCTGCATCAGTGTCATCTCTAAATTTTCCTTGCCAACTGCAACTTTCATTACAGCTCAGCGTATTATTCGCTTTACTTGTGCATTAACTGTGCGTATTTTAAGGGCTATTTGCGAACTATTTTCTTATTGGCGTTTAAATCTACGATATTGCCCCTGTTATGACTTCTGGTTTAGAGTCAATCAACAAAAGGATTTGCAGCCAGCTGAAACCGTACATCTGCTGCACGTTGAAGGGTCTTATTTAGTTGTTGCTGCGCCTTGTCCCGCTTAGACGCGATCGGCGGCTTATGTGTGTCTGGGTCCTTTGAATTTGCTTCTTCATATCCCTTTTTTATATTTTACTCCGTTATCGATGTTTAAGTTCTTGTCGTCAGGTTTTCTCGGCATATTTAAGAACTAAAGGGTAGAGGGTGGGATATTGGGGGCTTCTCTGCTAGACTCGATCTGATTACATTTCGAACACGACTTGGAATAAGTGCCAGTTCCCAGAATTGGATACTCGTAAGAAACAGTTGTCTTAAAGATTTGGTTACATGTGAGCATGACTTTAGAAGACCTCTCAGTTTGTCGGAGTCGGGTCTACTAGTCGGATAACTTAACGTTGGAAGCGTTTGTTAAGATGTCGTACAGCAGTCGAAGGCCATGCTTAGCTCTTACACAGATTTGTACGAACTGTTACCTACCCCTCGTACATTCGGGCTTTTATATCCACAACAAATAAGGAATTTTAAAGTGTTTTCTCATTCTGTTGTCCACAATAGTCGCCGTATATCAGTATTTACAATACTAGTAATATTCCGCTGGCACTGCGAATCATGTGTGGTGTGAATAGTGGCAAAATACGTCGGCACCCGGTCTGTACTGTAAAAGGCCTTGTCGCCGGGTCTGTAGAAGCATGACATGCAACTATATTTCTCTTAATACAGGTCTCCCACTTTTGAAACTTCATAGTAGCTTTCCTGTGGACGTCAGTAGTTTAGAATTCTTGCAGAAAAGGACAAGGTGACGAAATCGCTTTGGCCCGGCCTGACTGTTGTTTTCGGAATAAATCTTTCACTCTACAGTAGAGTATGTACTGTTTGGAAGTACAATGTCATGGTCTGGAACTGGAACCGAAACTCTACTTATGGGCAATAGTCACACAACACAGATAATCAAGCACGAATCACGACCCGCTTTCAAAGAAGCTAGCATTTGTACCTTTAAGGACTATCAATCCTCTGATAAATGACATCACTGTAACTTAATCTTTTCACTGTTCTGGAAATCTTCTAACTTCATGTTCTGGATATAAGCTCTCACATCTTGGTTATGCGTACTTGTTGGGACCTAGAATATACACTTGATCTTTGACTATTTGTTAGAACTGCAAGTATTAGTTTTGGTATTATATACGAGTTCACACAAGACGTTCGCCGATATAGTGGGAAGTGTGAATCCGCTGCAGTACATATTACGTCAGAGGAAGGGACCAGTGTCATAGAGGTGGCGTAGCGATGTTGTCGGCAATTGAAGTCCGCCATCGCCATAGAGAGCACTGTGCCTGTGTAGCTACGAGGTATAATCACAAATCGTACTGATGTCAAATGAACACTATAGATTCAACTTATCAGACCCTTTGTATGCACAAGCAATACCCATCTCAAGAATTGTCTTAGACCCTACTTAATTCTTGTTTGTTCTCTCTCTTTACCTCGTTTCTCTCTTATACATGTGATGCAATGTTGCCAGATAATGTACAGACACTAGTTCATAGTACGAATTGTAATAAGCTAGGCTTTCAGGTAACAATGTAATTCTGTAATGGTTCAGCATCTATTTGTTTTCTGATTCAGAATCAAATTTTAGTTGTAATCAGTAACTGGGATCTTTGCTTTCAGTAGCCCTTAGAATGGTATACCATTTGCTGGTCGTGGTGGTCGAGCGGTTCTAGGCGCTTCACTCAGGAACCGCTTGACTGCTGTGGTAGCAGGTTCGTATCCTGCCTAGGGCATGGATGTGTGTGATGTCCTTAGGTTAGTTAGGTTTAAGTTTTAAATTCTAAGTGACTGATGACCTCACATGTTAAGTCCCATAGTGCTCAGAGCCATTTGAACCATTTTTGGTATACGATTAGCGATGCAAATGTTCACAATTACCTCACGTTGGTCATACTTTTTATTTTTGCCGGAAAAATGGAAGACTTTAAAATGAGAATAAAATTTCTTTGGTGGTAAAACGACCAGAATGTAATTTGTTTGCATTTTCTTGCCTAGCAGATTGCAAACTGAAGGTAGAATTTAAGACGGAAAATGCACCAACGGTTTTGCAAAATGTTTTCTATACTCTAGATATATCGACGGAATAGTTCCATTATTGGAATACTTTCTGTCCTTCGTACATTTTCTGTTACGGTGTCACAAGAAGGGTTAAATGCCGACAGTAATATTTTATTCTTTTTCAGTTACGCCTAAAATCTGAATAATAACATTCTCTGAAGGGCATGATGTCGAAGACACATCAGGTTTTATTGAGTACCTAAAATCTTGGAATAGGTTCATAATTCGCTGTATGTATCTCGTTCAATTTCGCATTTTCGCATTGCCTATGTTGCCGAAGATTCTTGAGAGCTTCCACTGTCGTAGGTTCTCTCGAGAAGCTCCGAAGTGCCACGTGCACCTCGGCCGTAATTGCCTAATTCCGGAGCCATCAGGTCAAAGTAATTAATGTTAGACGGGGTGTGTAGCGTCGAGTCTCTGGGGAGGAACGGCCTAACTCGATTACATACCCACACACACAGTCCTCACTAACGTCCGGGGTTGATGATTGCGATTTCACCGATGCGGCAGCGTATGGTATTTGGCGGAATATAGCCGCATTGCATGCACCATGCAGGATCACCAGTTATATACAACGTAAGCAACTAGCTTGTTCGTCAGTATCAGCAGTAAACTTTCGAAGTGCCATTAGCAGTGATGGTAGTCGCTCATTGGAACATAATAAAAGAAAGGAGGTATCAAAACTAATTTATGAAAAATTCATGGCTCTGAGCACTATGGGACTTAACATCTGAGTTCATCAGTCCCCAGAACTTAGAACTACTTAAACCTAACTGACCTAAGGATATCACACACATCCATGCCCGAGGCAGGATTCGAACCTGCGACCGTAGCGGTGGCGCGGTTTCAGGCTGAAGCGCCTATAACCGCTCCGCCACGACGGTTGGCAAAAATTCATGCAGTAACAATACGTTTCCCTAAAAGCCTATAATCAGGAGTAATACAAATAATCAAGAAACATTCAGAAATTAATTTTGAATTAATTATTGTCTTAATGAATATTGCCTATTGCCTATTGACAGGCTCATGACATCATTGCAGTCTCCATGAGGTCTAATTCCCGGCCAACTGTTTCCTAGTCTGGCCTCTTGACTTTTCACTTTATTCATCGTATTTATTGTTCTGTTTCCTATTTTCTGATAGTCTTCCACTGCCCCTTCGACAGCGGAGTTAGAATTCCTTTCTCACGTAGTGTGTAGCGCTGTCAGCCGTCAGCCTACATTGCTGAAGAACAGAGAGACTCATAAGTAAAATATTTAGATTTCATGTTCGTTTTCACAGTTTTATTCCTCCATTCTTTTCTTGTTATTGTGTGCTTTCACAGTTTTATTCATGAAATCCTTCGTGGTTTGGCTTTTGAAGGGTGTAGTATCGTGTCTTAGTAACTGTAATGTCTACATTCACGCACTATATAGCGCGGTAGACTATTGTCTGCCTGTTTTGTACGCCGGTAGCTGTTAACTACAGCCAGAAAACCAGCGGCCTTCGTTGGTAAAACACCAGGAGACTCTTGTAAGGAGTGTGTCAGAACTCTCCATTAGATTGAAAACAATATATCCAACTTAACGCTATTCTTTGCATTGTGGTAGCACTTAGATATCGATAGTAACAAACTGAGAGTGAAATATGGGAGCCGCGATTCTAAGCATTGTTGTGAGTCGAGGTCTGTCTGCGAGAGTGAAAGTAGTAGTGTCGGTTGAGAGCTCGCAGACAGAAGACGTATCACGCTGCCCTCATGTCGATGATGGCAAATATTACCACTCTCAGGGCCTGATTTCATTTATATAGCCAAAAGACATTTAGATGGCGTCACTACGCTTGAAGGTGGAATTCAAGGTAAAATTCGCAAGCATGGCGCAAAAGCAAGCGCAGGGTAAGGCTAGTGATAGTTAGTCCGAGTTGCAATAATCATATGATTTGCTTGTCAGTTAAAGAAGCCTCCTTATCCTCCAAATAATAATAATAATTGTCCTCCTAATCTAATTAATAAATAAATACTGCGGTTATTAAATGTTAATATAACCTTGAAACTTAAATATCTTGTTAATTTGGCACTCAGCCATCATTGATATCTATGTCATTGTCATTGTCTATTATTGGTCATGATGATTCTGAAGTTTTAAACAGATTTGATACATAAAACCCCTTCTTACAAGTTATTTAGTAGTTAACAGGAAGTAGAAAACTCCTTCTCATTACATTCATTCTTAGCAACAATTAGCTTTAGCCGCTGCTGCTGCGAATTGCTGTGAACCACACAGAAAAAGGCAGTCATCTAAAGACGTGGGTTCAGAACCTACGGCCAAAACAGAGACAGAGGCACACCACAACATGTCATGTACTCTAATCTTGAAATTCCGTTGCACAACTCAGATTCTGTATCACTTGTAAACTTTTATTCAAATACGCAGTCAGAGAGGTTATCCAAATGTTAGTTTTAAGTTTTTCTTGTAACGATCTGGTGGGCGCTTCAATGACAGTGAAACTGACCCTCATACAACAGGCACACTGTGTTACGCAGGTTAGATTCCATTTACTGATAGCTCAGGTTGCTTATCGAGTCCATTTTCAGAGACGAACATAGGCAATGTTTCCAGAATGAAATTTTCACTCTGCACCGGAGTGTGCAGTGATACGAAACTTCCTGGCAGATTAAAACTGTGTGCGCGAAAGGCAAAGGTCCCGAGTTCGAGTCTCGGTCGGGCACACAGTTTTAATCTGCCAGGAAGTTTCATAGGCAATGTTGGCTGTATCAACGTTACATATTGGTTTTATATACATTACACTATCAAGCAGTAGATTTAGATTTTCTGTTTGTGTCTTCACTTTAATTCTTAAATTCTTCGCATGTTACTGTGTGCTTCCAAAGTTCAGTTCCTCAGTTCATAGAGTGTTTTCGTATTTGAAAGGTAGAGTATCGCGTTTTATTAACGGTTGCGTGCACATTCATGCAGTCTATAGCGCAGCAGTCATTTGTTTGTTTTCGACGGCCAGTAACTGTTGGTCACAGCTCATTCAGCTGCTATCCTCCGTCTATCAAGCATCAGGAGACCATAGAGTCAAATATTTAGCTTGTCTGTGTGTTGTCACAGTTAGTAGCAAAAGGATGGATAGCACGGGTGCAGCAGGAGCTGGCCACAGTCTGCGAACAGCTGAATATGTTTATGGCCACGGTGAGCCGTCTGCAGGCTGCTCTTTCGGGCTCGGCTGCTACCATCGGACTCGACGCGAGGGATCCGCGCTCACAGCGGGTTTAGCGGGGCGTTAGCTACGCGGTCGCGTCGTTCATGGCGGAGAGACAATGTGGAGGTTGGCCTTTTGGCTTCGCCCGTTCACTCTGAGAGTGGACTGCAGTAGCTGCTTCACAGATTTAATGAAGTAGCGTAAATATGGGATCATTATTTGCAATCATTCATATAATTCCTATGGTTGGATGTCGCAACTCTCACCCACTCGCAGGACTATACATAAATCTTGAAAGCTTTTTAATATAAGATCTCCTGAATAATTTTCGACATATTTAGATTATAGGGGAAATCAAAGTGTTCAAAATGGTGGTTTGAAGATCTGTATATACAAGTCATATTTCTAAGTATGAAATAAATTATCCTGTTAAAATTTTTGTTTCTTATCAGCTTTCGGGAGACTGTCTAGTCTCATTGCTTACAGAATCGAATATCCTTTACAGTTTGGCTAAGATTTTATGCTTTGCTCGATCCCAAATTGTCAATATTCTTTGATCTAGTCACAAAAATTGCTCAAATGTTCAAGAGCAAAATTCAGGTATCTTTTATATACTGCCACAATTTGCTTATATGTACACATGATAATATTTCATACCATAAATGCAATGATATGATAAATTCTAAGCTGAATATTTCGTTGTAAATTGAATCACAATCACTGACTATGTCTGCTTTTTCTATTTATGTTTCTAAACTCTCAATAAATTTGAGGACATCAAATTGCTGTAGTACATGCTAAATTGCATTGATTCTGCCACCCTGTGTCTGATAAAGGTTTCGTAGAAGGCTTTAATTTGTCTGAGATTTATATCCAACGATTGCCTGCTATTGAAACTAGCAAGTAAATTTTCTGAATAAAACAAAAAAAATGTTTTTGATGACATAGAAGAATTAGCTGCTTCTAACAACAGGAGATTCCAACTATGACATCCACTGGATAAAAGGTACCCTGTGATCTATATTTAATATTAAAGTTTTACTTCCACTATCTATACCCGCCATGTTTCCTCCATTGTTGGGTCATTGGGCATAACAGTTTTAAATATCTAATTCATATTATTGTAGCTCTTTCAGTATTATGTTAATAAAATATTTTTCAGTAGTCTAGAGATGGTTAGAAATATGATAACGTTTTCTTGTATTGTGCTAGTCTATGTATTACAAAATCTTAAGATAACTGACATTTGTACAATTCGACTATAGTCTCTACTACAGTCGAGCAAAGTAGAGTACTATTTTGCCTCTCATGCCTTACGAGTCATTTCATTAGTAACTGCTTTTGACATCCATATGATTAATTCGTTCTGAATATCGTGGATTACATAATGGTGTGTAAGTTGTTTATCATTATTGTGTTTCATGCATTCGCAATTTGCTTATGCTGAAAAATTCTCCATGCTCTCTAAATACCAGATTATGAGAGGCTAAGATATTGAGGGCATCAATTAATCTCTATGCCAATGTTTTTGGGGTGCACGAATTAGTCTTTCGTTCTCTTGGTCTACTGTTCGTCCATGCTTCATTCATCCATCGGAATATAAGAGGTCATGTCTTATTTGATATTCTCATGCTTTGTTTAATACTCCTTCTGTGTTTCCAGTCATATCACCCTCCATGTACCATATCGGTCTGCGATTTGCCAAAATCTCTGCATGGAAAACAGGAAACATTATTTCGGGAATTTCAATAAATCAATCACAAACGATGTTAAAATTCACCATTATTTAGTTTTCTTGACTAATGAAAATGAGAAAAGTGCCTATGATCGTCGTTTTGTGCTAATAGTCACTACTGTTATTTAAGTGCTGCGTATGACCACTTAGTACAATATCGTGATGGTGAGTAACTGTGTTGGGAAATGTCCACATGCCTGGATCCAAACTAGCTAATCCATTAACATCATTACTGATATGTCTGTCAGCTGACAGTGATAGAATTTTGAAAAAGTAATTTTTACAAATCTAATGAATTTTATTTCCTACAAATTAATGGCCAAACTGAGCAATTCACAGATGTTCAACTTTGTGACTATTGTAAAGGAAATAATTTAAGGGGTCATTGTAAATTAAATACAGACAATCTTATTAGATTCATTAAAAGACATAAAATTACAATTTTTAATCAGTGAGGAGGAAGTCTTTGGAAGCAATTAACTTACCATAAAATTAAAAATGGTACTGACATTTTCGAGACTAAAAAGATTAAAAATTTTAAAAAATTACTTTAATTTTCTAAAACGTGTGAGAAACAAAAAACTAGAACTAATAATTAAGAGTAACCATTGAAAATAATATTTCCATTTTCTACTGGCGTGCTTGTGAAACAGAAGATTATAACTAATAAGGAAATCGTATTTCATTTTTATACTTATTGCTTTGAAAAACCTAGAGACAGAAGAACAGTTAGAGATAACATATCTAGTACTGCACTTGAAAACGGATTACAAACTATAAATTTTGAAAATAATATAGACTCAATTGAACCTTATCATTTCTTAACTGCAGTAAAACCGAAAATTATGGAAGTTCTAAAGGATCAACAATGAATACATTGTGGAATGACAATAATTTTTAAACTCTTTAGAGAGTACCAAATGCGGACAAGCAGAAATATTCTGGAATTTTAGTTCCAGATAGAAAACTAATGGATCTCAAATGAAAGAGAGATAATTTTAAAAATTTTTAACGACAAACTAAATATTTTATCATGATGGGGTTAGTTTCTACTATATGGATCAGAAAGCACATTAAATAGAATAAATTGTTTAAACTAGGACTTAACAGATATGCTCCATTGAGAGAATCATCTTACTTCGAATTACCTGTAAAATAGAAAAATAAGGAATGGTGGTCTAATGTGAAAAATAAAGATGAAATTTTTTTATGTAGGCTATAAAATCTGCTTCATATCATACAGATATAAATTCAGGAAGAGGTACAAAATATAAAAAAAATTGGTCTTGATCTTAATTGTAAACTTGAAAATTTTTAATTTCCTGTAGTGATTAATCATGTTCCAAAAATTTAAAATAAAATTTATGCACCTATCAATATTTATTCATTTAATAAAAAATAACAAGTGTATCAAAAACAATTACGAAAATAGGGAAGAGAAACATGTAAATCTTCTTTATTTTGCAGAAGGAAATAATTCGCACTACTGCTGTATAAAAAATTTGTCTAGGTTTCTTTCAACTCAGATTAATAAATACAAAGAAGTAAAATTTACTTGTGATATGTGTTTACTCCTTTTCACTAGTACAGACAAATTAGATATTCACATGTCAAGCTGTTTAGTCAAACCAATAAAAGTAGAAATTCCAGACAATGGTTACTACGTAAGTTTTAAAAATTATCAAAATTTTCAGAAACTTCCATTTGTTACGTATGCAGCTTTTTAAAGTTTGCTATTGAAGATGGGGAACAGTCAAAAAATCAAGAAAATTCATACATAATCAAATATCAAAAACATAAACCAACTGGGTACTGTTATCATATTAAATATGTTAATGCACACTATAAAGACCCTGTTTTTATACATGTCTAACTGCCATAAAAAATTTATTGAATGTATAAAAAATGGTGAAAAATTTGGAAGAATGTATTCTGAAGTTGAAAAAAAATAAAACCATTAACTGCTGAAGAACAATCAAATTATTCCAGATCTAAAAAGTATACATTGTGTAACTGTCTTTATTCAACAAAAAATAAAAAGATTCATCACCATGATCAGTTAACTGGAAAATATATAAATCCGTTATTTAATAAATTTAATTTACAGTTAAAACATCCTAGATTTTACTAATTTATTTACATAATCTATGAGGATATCATTCACATTTCTTTGTGAAAGGACTTCTTTATGAAAGGACATAAATAAATTTAATACCAAACAATGAAGATAGATATATCAGTTTTGGTAAGAATGGAAACCTTAACAATGATATTTATTGACACATTTAAATTTATCGCTTCTTTACCTGATAAATTACCACCAAATTTGAAAACAGATCAAATGAAAATTTTTCCACAAGAGACATTCGATTTAATTATCAGAAAATGTATATATCTGTGTGTTGACATCTATTCTTGGGAAAAACTTGAAGAGATACAATTACCAGCAGAAGAAGATTTCTATAATAAACTAAACGACTTTTAAGTAAGTGGTGAAGATTACAAAGGTGCCAAAATAGTTTGGAAAAAATATAATACTAAAAATTATGATATGTATCTTAGAACTGATGTGTTGTTCTTTTCTGATGTATCTGAAAATAGTAGAAATGCTTGTATAAAAACATATGATTTAGATCCATCTTGGCATTTTGCTGCCGCAGGCTTATCTTGGGCTGCAATGTTGAAAATGACTAAGCAACCACTTGATTTATTATGTGACTATGACTTGATTTTAATTATTAGAAAGGAAATAAGAGGGGGAATATAAGAATGTTGTAAAAGATATGTTAAAGCAAACAATAAATGTATGACAGGTTTTGCTATTAAAAAGATATCACATTATCCAGCGTATTTAGATGCAATATGAGAATGTGCTATGAGTTAGTATTTACCTTTTGGAGAGTTTAAATGGGTAGCTAGGATTCTTTTGATAGTTCCAAAATTGGAGAAATTTAAGATACTGATAAAACTAGATATATTTTTGAAGTAGATTTGCAGTATCTAAAAGTATTACATCATTTACATAAAGATTTACCACTTGCTCCTAAAATAAAATCCTACAAGGACGTAGTCCTAAGACTGCTTCAGCTGTTGCTGCCACTTAAGAAAGCAAATGGTTAACTATTCTGAATGATAAAAATGTATGTGGTTCATTACAGAAATCTTAACCAGCATTTATCATTAGGACTGAAATTAAGAAAAATATATAGAGTTTTAAAATTTAAATAATTGCATTGATTGAGGAAGCATATTGATTTAATTACTGAAAAGAGAAGTTATCAATAATTCAGTCTTTGGCAAGGCAATGGAAAATTTCAGAAACAGTGTTGATCCAAAATCAGTATCAGATCGAGAATAATGTGATAAATTAATAGGAAAACCAAAAGTTAAAGCAAGAACTATATTTAATGAAAAACTTGCTTCTGTTCATATTAATTAGACAAAAACGATATTTAATAAATCAATGAATGGTGGAATCAGTGTCCGTGTTTTATTTGAAGAACTGATACATGATTTTCACAATAAAGTAATGAAACTGAAAAATGGAGAAAATATTGAATTGTGCTATCAAGATACAAACAGCTACAACTATAATATACAAACTCAAGATCTTCTTGAAGATATGAAGTCGATGATTGGTATATTAGATAGCAGTGATAATCCTGAAAATAATATTTGTGGTATTCTGCAAGTCAACAAGAAAGTTGTAGGAAAAATGTAAGATGAATGCAATGGAAAAATAATGGAAGAGTTTTTTGGTCAGAGAGTAAAAATGTTTGCTTATAAAGTTGGCGATAAAATGAATAAATATCTGAAGGAGTTAAAAATGTATAGTCAAAAAAATATGCTTAGAGGATTAAAAAATTGTTTGTTTAACAATAGAGAACAGTACAGAAGAATTAATATGATCCAAAGTGAAAAACATAAAACACACACAGTTAAAATAACGAAGAGAGCGTTGAGTCCTCGAGATGTCAAAAGGTATGTTTTGGAAAATAAAATAGACACATTTCCATAATAACATTTCAAATTGTAATAAGTCTAATAAAACATTTTATATAAATGGAGACTCTAATTTACAAGCTCAGCAATGCAAATGTCTCAAAAGAGATTAAAAAAGTAAATGAATTAGACATGTGAAAATTAAAATAAAGGAATTAAGAAACTTAAAAATAGAAATAACGAATTTCATGATATTGCATACACAATGTGAAAATTTTGGCCTTTCTGATAGTGAATTTATCTATTTACTTACATTTTACTTTCACCACAATTAATTTTATGGAAATTCAGAGTCTCGTGTCACTGACTCTGGAAATGTAAGACCAATACAGTATATGACTGCTCAAGAAGAGAGAAAAGGAAAATTATAGGTACAAAATAGATCACTTACATTCATATGAATTCATTTTATTTATTTTCTTACATTCACCTTTTATTAAAAAATATTATATTTTATTGTCTTGCATTAATTTTTTTTAAAAAAGAAAATTATTTGTAAAAATTGCCGAATACGATACAAAAAGTTCACTATCATTAATTTTTCTAAGTAATTTAAATGAATGTGAGTTACACCTGACAAGTGGGTTATAGCTGATAAAAAGTGTAGGTTGTGATGAAGTTTTCATTTTGTAGTGAAAAAAACAGGAACGGGCGAGTGAGCTAGAAAATGGAATCTGTTCCAGAATCTACATTTTTTAACTTTTTATTTCATGACGTTGGAACAAAGTATGTATTCACACATCCTGCTACATGCGGATGTGAATGAAACTAATTTACAACTCAGTGGATTACGTTTATTTCTTTCCTATGTATTGCGGTTATCTGTCCAACTTCACAGCTTTTCCATCACTATAAATACTAGAATACTATTCATCACGTCACAGGAAAAGTGGCTGTGCCGATGCATAGTTGATGCACT
This sequence comes from Schistocerca gregaria, assembly GCF_023897955.1. Taxonomy (NCBI): domain Eukaryota; kingdom Metazoa; phylum Arthropoda; class Insecta; order Orthoptera; family Acrididae; genus Schistocerca; species Schistocerca gregaria. Next base: position 423,176,019 of record NC_064931.1, read on the forward strand.
CCCGAATTGTTAGCCCATTCAAGAAAGACATTGCCTATAGAAGCATAATCGCCCTGTTACAGCTATGGTAGGGTCATGTCAACGTAGTGTAATATGTCTTGAGCCGCTGTAATAGTTTCGTTACTTCCTGGAATGACAAGGAATTATCTTACAGGATTCACTTGATGTATTCGTAGTATATCAGTTGAAGACACTGAATGAATTCCACTTCAGTGTGTCATCGACTTATCAAATACAAGTTCCCAGACCAGAGAGATTACTTTCACACAGAAACTACAACTGAGCTCATTGTCTACGTTTAAAGTGCAATCGTCAAAACAAAACAAACTAAAACAAACAAACAAAATGAAAATAATAACTATCTTGGTTGTTGATTGATAATGGACGAGAACGGTAAACACATGTGGGTGCTAGATTAGAGATCGTGCGGTAGGTGTCTTTGCCAGCGAATCTCCTTGGTGCTGTCTTCCAGGTCGCATTCGTTATTCTGTAACTGCAAGGCGTTTCGTTTTTTGCTAACAAATTTCAACTGTGAAGGACACTTCTCTGTGAAGCAGTTTATAACAAAGAATACCTCCTTTTTGCCGCCAAACGTTTGCCATTAACAAAAAAATTTGTGGACGCATTAAGGGCATCGCTTGGTATAGCTTACCCACTATTTTCTCCTTATGAAATTACCATACAGTACTTCAAATCGCCAAAAGGCTATACTGACTTAAGTTTATGGTTATCCCTTTAAATCCATTACAGCCAAATTCAGGATCATTCCCTTCAAAGGACACAGACAACTTTCTTCCCCATCCAATCCAATTCGAAATTCTGCTTCATGTCTAATTTCGTTTTCGACGAGACGTTGTACCGTAATCGTCCTTCCTTTGTTTTAACCGCAGTGTGACTTGAAGGTCCACTATTGATCGTGACATGTGCCAGTTATCGGATTCAGTGTCATTGACCATAGTAGTAAATCAGAAAAGCATTCTTCATCAGTGCCTGTTTGTCTTCCTGTAAGTGGTGTTAAATTTATTTCAGAACGATAGAGCTTGAAACGATGCAACTTGACTTTGCCGATAGCACTCACTCCAGACAGGGCACAGCTGTTTAGAACTGCCTTACTGCCTTCCCTGCTTTCACGCATTTATTAAACAAAACAGAACACAGTGTAAAAAATGTTAGGTTTTACCCTCTTTAAGACTCCATTTTCTGACGCATAAGCAACGCTCCTCAAAACTGCAAAAATGAAAAATGTTCTAGTTAACATGGCACGAGTTGTACTACGAAATTGAACATAATAAGACAATATTTAAAGGGGCTTATAGTAATATGCCATACAAATTTCCCACCGAGCCTGCTGAAACATAGTTCATGTCATACACAACGCCCAAAATGCTGTTCTTTGTTAATTTAAGCTCTGAAAAGTCGGCTTAAGATCATAAGCTTTTGGCCCGATGCTTTGCGATCACCTGTGTGGCCTCTGGTCTGTATTAAACGGCCGCTGGCTGTAGCGCTGGATTTGGTCTTATCATGACAGACACCCGCGAACCGTTTCACAAACATGTTTCTGCAAGGTTTTTCTATTACTGTCCGATTATAAAATGAGCTAAACAGTCTGTGACCGGATGCTCTTAGCAGGCATACCGCTTAAAAAGCGGAATGGCTTGGAATGGCTAAAGTGTAGGTTCGATTATCTCGAGTGGTACCAGTTTTTAGCAGACACAATCCTCCAGCAGTTGAACAACTGCAATACCAGGGTCTACGAGAGTCGGCAGGTCTCATTCTAGTGTCATGCCGTGCCAAACCCCTGCCCCTGTCCCAGAAAGTCTCATATCTTTGCGAATGAGTGTGAATATTGTCTGACGCAAACAGTGTGCCCATTTTCCACATTGTCAATAATAAACAATTGTCGACTCTGCATACCAACCATGTTTTATATGTTATTCCCTTGATTATTCTGTTTATGGTTCGAAAATGATCTGCATTTAATCGCCATACACGTTCTGTCCAGAATGTTCTGTTCTAGCTGCTAAGTACACATCCTGATCTATAAGACCAGTATATACCAACAATTAAAATTAAACTGAAAGATTTTCAGAATGTAATTTAAAGATAAATCCAGATTACCAATAGCTTCTAACAGAGTAATTTTTATCTGAACTCGATCATAGTTTATGTTGTTTACATTTCCACATGGTGGTCACTCTCGACTTTTGATAAATATCTAACTGGACGCCGTATAGTACTTTAGTATTTAAATGAAATATCATATTAACATTTGCGGGAATGAATGTGTTAAATCTTCAGCATGAGTCACATAAACGCACTCAGAGATAGAATTGAGGCCCCCCCTTCTCAGAATAGGCAGTGTAGAGGGTACGCTAACGTTGATACTGATCTGTTGGTAAATTTTATTTCGTCACAGGTTTTTCTGCTATTTATTTGTACTTTCCAGTACACAGAAGCAAGTGTTCTAGTGCAAGGTGCTGGCAAGGGTGTAACTAATGTCCAGTAGATATTGAGTAAAGAAAGCAGTCTCCGGACAAGAGGTATGATAATGATTGGCACAATATGAAAGTAGCTTGCTCTCAAGAACACGTGGAATAAATTATGTGGGGAACGTTTTGCTATCTTAAGTAATATCACAACTGTTCCACGATCAAAGCAGAAAATTAAGATGATAAGGGGTTGGAAATGTATGGCGGCAAGATTTTGCCACCCCTGCAGCATGGAAAGAGCAGGTGGCAGTTCGCTTTCCAGAGGGATGAAAAAATATTTCAATATAGTGTACCTGGAAAAAGAATGTCGGGGTCAGAAAAATGCGACACGACATCCATTTAGGGAAAAGAAATGCGAAGGGTTACAGATGATGGTCACAAGCTGACCGCCAGGACATCTTCTCACGACAAGTGCCACAACAGACTTCCTGAGGAAAGAAAGTGGAGACGCGTTTTTTATTGGCAGAGTGCTAAGGATGTACGAGGAGTAACGTAACCTTCAGGAAAAATCTTCTGATAGCATTATGAGCTTCAGGAGATTGGCTGGCAGATTCGTGACCCATGTAGTGGGAGGTAATTTTCTTGTAATGGCCACATGGACTCGTCGCCTGTGCGAAAACGTAGATACCGTGTGTCCAGGAGGGAGTGAGGTATGTGGTGAGTGAGTACATGCCTCCAGGAACCGATTTAGAACACATCCCTGCCAGGTTCAATCGAAAACGATTCACTCTGGGGATCGAGTAAAAGACTACGCTAGGGAGAGCCATGGTGAAGAATCTTGTGGCTAGATATTGAGTGATGTTGCTTTCGACACAAGGAGCACTTGAAGTTGTTTCTCTGTGGCAAGGTTATCATTCTGTTCACTCGAGTTGTGATTCTTTTCCTCTCTGAGGCGTCTGACACACGTTGAAGCGCTTCTTTACAGGATAATACTTGAGTCGATTTTCTGTTCCTGGCTAGTGAGCAAAGAGAAATGTTGACTCATGTCTGTCTTCCAATGAGTTAATCCCAGCCATAGGAGTTTCAGGATGGCACACTACGTCCGCTGTTTAGGCAGAGAATTTCAGGTAGCTGCATGTGTCATCTGCACGGTGGCCAACGCCCCAGCTAGCAGGTCACTGGTGCAGTACAGCTACAGTCTGTACTTCAGTAGATGATATGCACACTGCGGTTGGGCACATGGGGAAACACTAACAGTGAATGTGTTGAGTTCCAATTGCTTGTTCACTGAGTGTTTTCTGAAAGTTACAGTCACAGTGAAGGTCTGCTTTTTTTTAGCGCTAATCAGTATCAACAAAATTTGCGTTCATCTAATCATCTAATAACTTGTGTGTGTGGGGGGTGGGGGGGGGGGGTGGGGGTGGGGGGGGATGGTACTGGCGGACGGTCTAAGGAAAATCAAATATATGTTGTGGGAACGATGGTGACGGTCTGAAGATAGTCAAACATATTTTCTGCCATTCTCGAAGTTACATTTAGGGTACAATGAAATATGTGTGCTTTGTGTTTATACAATCTTTTGCACTCAACATATTCTTTGGGGCATCTTGACAGGAATAATTGGTTTCATCTACATCTACATCCATACTCCGCAAGCTATCTGGCGTTGTGTGGCGGACGTACCTCGAGTACCTCTATCGGTTCTCCCTTCTGTTCCAGTCTCGTATTGTTCGTGGAAAGAAAGATTGTCGGTATGCCTCCTTGTGAGCTCTAATCTCTCTGATTTTATCCTCATGGTATCTTCGTTAGATACACGTAGGAGGGAGCAATATACTGCTGGACTCCTCGGTGAAGGTATGTTCTCGAAACTTCAACAAAATCCCGTATCGAGCTACTGAGCGTCTCTCTTGCAGAGTCTTCCACTGGAGTTTATCTATCATCTGCGCAATGCTTTCACGATTACTAAATGATCCTGTAACGAAGCGCACTGCTCTCCGTTCGATCTTCTTTATCTCTTCTATCAATCCTATCTGGCACGGATCCCACACTGGCGAGCAGTATTCAAGCAGTGGGCGAACAAGTAAACTATAACCTACTTCCTTTGTTTTCGGATTGCCTTTCCCTAGAATTCTTCCAATGAATCTCAGTCTGACATCTGCTTTACCGACGATTAATTTTATATGATCATTCCATTTTAAATCACTCCTAATGCGTACTCCCAGATAATTTATGGAATTAACTGCTTCCAGTTGCTGACTTGCTATATTGTAGCTAAATGATAAATGATCTTTCGTGCTATGTATTCGCAGCACATTGCACTTGTCTACATTGAGATGTAGTTGCCCTTCTCTTCACCATGCGTCAATTCGTTGCAGATCCTAATGCATTTCAGTACAATTTTCCATTGTTGCAACCTCTCGATGTACTACAGTATCATCCGCAAAAAGCCTCAGTGAACTTCCGATGTTATCCACGAGGTCATTTATATATACTGTGAATAGCAACGGTCCTACGACACTCCCCTGGGGCACCCCTAAAATCACTCCTACTTCGGAACACTTCTCTCCATTGAGAATAACATGCTGCGTTCTATTATCTAGGAACTCTTCAATCCATTCACACAACTGGTCTGATAGTCCATATGCTCTTACTTTATTCATTAAACGACTGTGGGGAACTGTATCAAACACTTTGCGCAAGTCAAGAAACACGGCATCTACCTGGGAAGCCGTGTCTATGGCCCTCTGAGTCTCGAGGACAAATAGCGCGAGCAGGGTTTCACACGATCGTCATTTTCGAAACCCATGATGATTCCTACAGAGTAGATTTCTAGTCTCCAGAAAAGTCATTATATTCGAACATAATACGAGTTCCAAAATTCTACAACTGATTGACGTTAGAGATTAAGGTCTATAGTTCTGCACATCTGTACGACGTCCCTTCTTGAAAACGGGGATGACCTGTGCCCTTTTCCAATCTTTTGGAACGCTACGCTCTTCCAAAGACCTACGGTACACCGCTGCAAGAAGGGGGGCAATTTCCTTCGCGTACTCTGTGTAAAATCGGACTTGCATCCCATCAGGTCCAGCGGCCTTTTCTCTTTTGACCGGTTGTAATTGTTTTTATATACCTCTGTCATGTATTTCGATATCTACCATTTTGTCATCTGTGCGACAATCTAGAGAAGGAACTACAGTGCAGTCTTCCTCTGTGAAACAGCTTTGGTGAAAGACATTTTGTATTTCGGCCTTAAGTCTGTCATCCTCTGTTTCAGTACCATTTTTGTCATAGAGTGTCTGGACATTTTGTTTTGCTCTACCTACCGCTTTGACATAAGACCAAAATATCTTAGGATTTTCTGCCAAGTCAGTAAATATAACTTTACTTTCGAATTCGTTGAACGCCTCTCTCATAGCCTTCCTCACACTACATTTCGCTTCGTGTAATTTTTATTTGTCTGCAAGGCTTTGGCTATGTTTGCCGTGAAGTTAACTTTGCTTCCGTTGCAGTTTTCTAACCCGGTTGTTGTACCACGGTGGCTGTTTTCCATCTCTTACGATCTTGCTTGGCACATACTCATCTAATGCATATTGTACGATGGTTTTGAACTTTGTCCACTGACCCTAAAAACTACCTGTACTTGAGATAAAATTTTTGTGTTGAGCCGTCAAGCACTCTCAAATCTGCTTTTTGTGACTTTTGCTGACAGAAATATCTTCCTACCTTTTTTAATACTTCTATTTACGGCTGAAATCACCGTTTCTGTAACCGCTTTGTGGTCGCTGATTCCCTGTTCTGCGTTAACTGTTTCAAATCGTTCGGGTCTGTTTGTTACCAGAAAGTCTAATATGCTATCGTCACGAGTCGGTTCTCTGTTTAATTGCTCAAGGTAGTTTTCAGATAAATCACTTAAAATAACCCGTCGCAGGTTCGAATCCTGCCTCGGGCATGGATGTGTGGAATGTCCTTAGGTTAGTTAGGTTTAAGTAGTTGTAAGTTCCAGGAGACTGATGACCTCAGAAGTCGCATAGCGCTAAGAACGATTTAGAACTTAAAATAATTTCACTGGATTTTTGTCCCTACCACCCGTTATAAACATTTGAGTCTCCCAGTCTATATCTGGTAAATTAAAGTCTCCACCCAAAACTATAACATGGTCGGGAAACCCACTAGAAATATTTTCCAAATTTTCCTTCAGGTGTTCTGTCACAGCAGGTGCTGAGCCATGGATCCTATAGAGAGACACAATTACCATGTTTGAGCCTGCCTTAACCGTGACCTTCACCCAAATTATTTCGCATTTGGGACCTCCATCAATTTCCTTCGATGCTATTGCACTTTTTATCGCTATAAACATGCCTTCCTCTTCACTACCCGGCCTGTCTCTGAGGTGTATATTCCAATCTGAGTTTAGAATTTAATGTATTAAACTTACGCGAGGCAAAACCATAGCACGATACTTCGTGTTATGAACATTGTGAATGCGGTGGTCATCTTAATTATAAGCGTGAGAATTCCAAAGTAGAGACAACGTTAGACAATCAAACATACACATGTCATAAGTTACACACTCCACAAGGTTTTACATGGTACCTTCTGTCAGCATCCATGTATTATGGAGATGTTTCGTGAAAACAAATGGGAATCACTGGAGGGAATATGACGTTCCTTTTGTGAGGCGCTATTAGCGAGGTGCTGTTGAGGATATTTATGTTTCGAGTAAGGATGACAATGGTAAAATGAGACAAGTTTTGCTTCACACAGACGTTCACATTGCATGTTAATTTTTATACGTGATTGAAGTATGACAATGTACAGACTTTTTTTCTTCTTAAATACTGATGTGAGTTAATATTTCCTACCCACCACGTTTCTCTGACTACAAAAATAGAAAATTACTTCTATGGGATAGAAGGAGTTGCCAAAGGGCATCTGTTTCAGTATGAAAAGTGTTAAGTGTTTCGTGGCCACTTGTTGACAAACTGCCTGTTGGCTTCTGTCTCGGATTCTTTGGCCAACGTTTATTTGATTTTTCTGCCGTTTCGTCAGAACGAGTGGCTGTCATTTTCAAAACTTTACCCTCCATGGCCGGTGGTGGACTGAAGTCAGGATCGTGGCAACAGATTATATGTACTTGGAGCGCAGATCGTGTATGTATTCTGTGGACCACCTCTTCTAAAAGGACTGATGCAACTGTTGTACAAGTTACCATGTGTGCAACCTATTGGATGGAACCTCAAGGACAGAGGGTTCAGAATGAGCATAAACGGCCTGTCCAATTAAGAAATGACCAGGAGTGAGAGCGGCAGGAGGATCTAGGTCATCAGAGAGAAGGCACAATGGCCTTGAATTCAAGCATGTTTCTATCTGAATTAACACAGTAGTCAGTTCATCAGATGTCAGTACCGCATTGCCGATGATGCATTTGAGATGGGGCTTCATGCATTTGATTCCTGCCTCCCAGAGTCCACCAAAGTTAGGGGCATGAGGTGGAGTAATTCTCCCTGAGGTCAAAAAATTCACCTCACCTTCAACAGTAGCACCATTACAGCAAAACGTTTAAGTTTATTGTGTGCACCTACAAATGTGGTGCAGTTATCACTGTACAAGTGAGATCGTTACCCTCTTCTTTCAGTGAATCTACCGAGGGTGGCCAAAAATGAGCTTGTTACTAATACACTAACTAATTCTAAGTGGATGGCCTTTGTTGCTATGCAAATAAATACAGTAAAAATAAGAAATTTTGACTGCTGGTGACTTTAATACAGATTTTCTAATTCAGTCTTCCAGTAAACATTTACTGCAGTCAGTAAGGTTGTCTTTCAATCTAACTCACACTGTAAACTTTCCAACTAGAATCACTAAATCCTCAACGACAGCCATTGATAACACTTTTATAGACAAATCAAAGGAACAAATCATATCATAAAACCTGTAATAAATGGACTATCAGATCATGACATGCAGCTCCTTGTTTTAGATGTATATTCTAAGCAGATTATCAAGACTGTTAAATCTGAGTACAGGAGAGTATTCTATCAACCAAACATTTAGTGTTTTAGAAAACTTCTCAAAGATATGAACTGGAAAGATGTTTATAGTGCTCATGACATGAATGAAAAATATAACACACTCATGAACAATGTCAGTACCATGTTTGAAAACTGTTTTCCTGTAAAAGTTACTCAAATTAAACAGAAGTCTATAATAAAACCATGGATCACACAAGGAATATAGATTTCCTGTAAGACAAAAAAGAAAATGTATCTGTCGACCAAGAATAGCTCCAATGCTGATGATTTAGCTAAATACAAGGAATACTGTAAAATATTAAAAAAAACGTAATTCAGACATCTAAACAAATACACTACGCGAAGAAGATAGCAATGTCAGGGAACAAAATAAAAACAATATGGGATATAGTGAAAGAGGAGACTGGTAGAACCAGAAAGGAACAGGAGCAAATAGCACTAAGGGTAGATGACACATTAGTAACCGATGGGCATAGTGTGGCAAATCTATTTAACAAGTTCTTTATATCTGTTACTGATAGAATGGGATTGTCAGGATCAGTAAACAATGCCTTTGAATATCTGAAACTAGCCTTTACAAATAGCTTCAGGTACATGAGTATGTCACTCACTTCACCAAAAGAAATAACTTCCATAATAAAATCTTTAAAAACAAAGCATTCTAGTGATTACAATGAAATATTAACAAAGTTAATTAAGGCATGTTCTTGTGAGTTTAATACAATTCTAAGTTACTTGTGTAACCAGTCAATTATAAATGGGACATTTCCTGACTGGCTGGATTATGCAGATATTAAGCCTCTGTTCAAGAAAGGGGATAAAGAGATGCCATCAAACTACAGATCGATTTCACTTCTGTCAGCATTCTCAAAAATTTTAGAAAAAGTAATCTACAGGCAGCTTCTCAACCATCTGACCACAAGTAACATTTTATCAAGAACAGAGTTTGGATTTCTGAAGGATTCTGATGTCGAAAAGGCGCTATAAAGCTACAGTGAAAATGTACATAATTCATTAAATAACAAGTTACAAGCAGCAGGTATTTTCTGTGATTTGTCAAAGGCATTTGATTGTGTAAACCACAACATCCTTTTAAATAAATTAGAATTCTATGGTGTCACGGGCAGCGCTGCAAAATGGTTCAAGTCATACCTCGCTAACAGGAAACAAAGGGTGTCAGTGCAAGGGACTAGTGAATTAAGTCATCAGTCATAATCAGAATGGGAAGAAATTACATGTGGTATCCCACAAGGATCCATCTTAGGGCCATTGCTTTTTCTTCTGTACATTAATGATCTCTCATCAGTTACACTGCCAGAAGCAGAGTTCGTTTTGTTTGCAGACGACACAAGTATTGCAATAAATAATATGTCGAGTGTAGTTTAAGAAAGATCTGCTAATGATATTTTCATGGATATTAATAAATGGTTTAAAGCCAACTCACTGACATTAAACTTCGAAAAGAGTCACTATATGCAATTCAGAAGCTGTAAGAAGTTTCTACCCAGCATATGCATAAAGTACGAAGAAGAGCAGATAGAAGAGGTTGACAGTCTTAAATTCCTGGGATTACAACTTGATAATAAATTCAGTTGGGAGGAGCACAACACAGAACTGCAGAGACGCCTTAAGAAATCTGTATTGGCAATTCGAGTTTTACCAGACATAGGCGACATAAAAGTGGAAAAAGCTTGCACACTTTGCCTACTTTCATTCCATAATGTCATATGGTATAATATTTTGGGGTAACTCTTCAAGTGAAACAAAAGTTTTCAGAGTCCAAAAGCGTGTAATATGTATTATTTGTGGAGTAAACTCACGGACGTCTTGTAGAAACCTCTTCAAAGAACTGGGTATACTAACTACTGCCTCTCAGTATATTTACTCCTTAATGAAATTTGTCCTAAATAATATATCTCTTTTTTCCAACAAACAGCTCAGTTCATACATACAATACCAGGACCAAAAATGATCTACACAAGGACTTAAAAGCACTTACTTTAGTTAAAAAAGGGGTCCACTACTCAGGAACACTCATCTTCAATAATTTGCCAGCAAACATAAAAAAATTTGTTACAAATACAGATCAGCTTGAAAGGAGCCTGAAACACTTACTAGTGGCCAACTCCTTCTACTCCATTGAGGAATTTTTTAATAGAAACAAATGATGTGTTGTAAATATTTATACTATTAGTATTGTTATTTCAGCTTTAAAAAAATAAATATTAAAAAAACGGTGACATGTTCCACATCCACGAGGATCTCCTCAACACGGATCTATGGAACGAAAAACTAATCTAATCTAATCTAATCTAAGAGCTGTTGGGCTGGGCTAACACTTGGGTGGATGACTATCTGGTGTGCCAAGCGCTGTTGGCAAGTGGAGTGCACTCAGCCCTTGTGAGGCAAATTGATGAGCTACTTGACGGAGAAGTAGCGGCTCCAGTTTCGTAAACTAACATATGGGCGGGAGAGTGGTGCTGACCATGTGCACCTCCATATCCGCATGATGCTGTGACGCCAGTCGCTTGAGGATGACACGGTGGGTGGTTGGAACCGTTGGGTCTTCCAGGGCCTGTTCGGACGGAGAATTTTATGGCTTGTTCCCAGTAAGATAACAAGGAAAACATGTTTCTCTGTCCTGCACAGGAAATTTTTCCATGGCCTTGTGGCCACTGGAACACCATTTCCTCAGTGGAAACCAGCCAGAAGCAAGTAGTTGAGTCAGCTGGGTTTCAAGTTTCTGAGCATTAGCTTCCATGGCTGATTAATCTAAGAAGTCGTTTACAGAATAGCTGGACATCAACACTTGCAATGACGTTGGAAACCGGTTTTGATTTTCCAAAGCCCACTGTGGAAGACATCTAGTAGTGAGAAAAGCAGCAGGAGCGGTTCCATAAGTGAGTGTACACAGTCTATATTCTTCTATCGGTTCAGATGGTGATTCCGTCACAGAATTCTCTGAAGGTTTCTATCATTAGGACGGACAGTCACTTGGCGATACATTTTTGCTATGTTAGCTGACAGAGACACAGCAGAGGAGCGAAGTTTTATAATAATGGAAAATACATCTGACTGGACCGAGGGACCCACCATCAATATGTCATTGAGAGATACTCCATTTCAAGTGGCAACAGAGCCATCAAATACTACCCTCAGCTTAGCAGTGGAGCCGCATTCCTTGGAGACAGCATGATGTGGAAGGTAACACCTAGGACCAACAATAACCTGAGAATTAGAGACCTCCATGTGTCCCAATTCAACATATTCATGCATGAATGCAGCATATTCCTTCTGAAGATTCGGTTGAAGTTTAAATCTCCTCTCAAGATGACCCAGTCTCTGATAGGCTTGCTGTCGTGATTTACTGAAGTGTTTACAATCGGGTTCCACAGGCAGTCGAACCACAAATCTCCTGTCTTCATTTCATGCCGTGTGGTGCTGAGAGTGAGTCTCACATATTTTATCCTGCTTACTCATCGTTTTCGTAGACAGTTCCCCTAGCTCCCAAAACCATTGCAGTTTGGCATCTAAACTGTCACCTCTAACAAAGCATGAGGTCACCGTAGAATGAGGCATGTTACATGCAGCTATAGGCATACTAACAGAAAATATCAGCCAAATTTTGTTTCGATCAGTGGAGGATGACTTGGTTTCACCAGCCTTTCGTTACATACGACATCAAATAAAAGCTAAGCAACAGGAATTAAGTCTTCGGTGGCAGATTTGTAGAATTCTGTAACAGCGAGCGGAAGATTACATGGGACACTCCAGGACCTTGTGTCTACGTAGCTCGCTGGTAAACACTGGTGACATTATTCAAATGGTTTAAATGGCTCGGAGCACTATGGGACTCAACATCTGAGGTCATCAGTCCCCTAGAACTTAGAACTACCTAAACCTAACTAACCTAAAGACAGCACACACATCCATGCCAGAGGCCGGATTCGAACCTGCGACCGTAGCAGTCGCGCGGTTCCGGATTGAAACGCCTAGAACCGCTCGGTCACAGAAACCGGCTGGTGACCTTGTCTACGATAGCACAAGTGGTTCTAACATGAAAGTCGTTGAGCCTAGACGACAGTTCAACATTACAAGTGTAAGACACCGAGGCTGCAAAGGCACTGTTTATGCCTTTCACAAGAATGCATGTTTACTTTTTTTCCCCTTAGGTATAAATGATAACTGACTCGCACTATCTACCAGAACCCTGCACAACTGCTGTGTACGCATGCTGTCCTTAATATTGACAACAGCTGTTGCCCACGAAACCTTACAATGGATTTTCGATTTCCCCTTCGTAGCTTGGTGGGCCAAGGAATGGCCTCCAGTTTCATTATTCTGCCCATTACGTGGCTCAGCAGGCTTGTGGAGCAGTATATTGTGCCTTCCCTTACATGTCTTACAAGGAGAAATCATGCATTCACTCGAGAAATGCCCAGAGCAGATGCACAAAAAACAAAGCTTACTTCTTGTCACATATGCCTGCCGCTGATCGTTATTTAGTGCTTGAAACCCCTTCAATTCGTGAAAGCATGAGGTTCAGAACAAAAATTACAAGACTCCTCTGTATCAGTATTAGCTGGATGAGCCCTCCTCAGAAGTCTCGTTTCATTTGAATTATTGGCGTTTCCTGGCGAATCCCTTGAGGTGTTTTCCTTGAACCTGATCATCGCCAAGGCCTTACATTTTATTTCCAAAAAATCTATCAGTTGATTTAAAAGTGACGGTCGATCCAGACATCTTTACTTCCCACTCATGAGGATCTGTATGTCGCATGCTAGACAGAATCTCTTCTATAGGAATAACTTCATGAAGTGGAACATCAGATTCGAGAACTTCTAAGGCATTCAAATGGCTACATTCCTGATTCCTTAGCACGTCTGGCTGCAATTATTTTTGGGTTATTATACCCTGCGTAGTAAGTCTCCAGGCCGTCGATATGTTTCCTGCTGTGACCGGTATATGTTTCAGTGGTTCTTAAACTTCACCTTGCAAAGTCTAATAAAGGTAATGACGTTTTTGAACTTTGAATTATTATTCATAAAGAGACTCACAAATGTATCCCTGTATGATGACCAGTTAAGGTAGTGGCCTTCAAAATTTGGCAAGTTAATAGCGGATAGTTTCCAAGAACTGACACCGCTTGATCGATTCGAGCCTAAGGGATGAGAAAGCTGTATGTACCTTTTACTGAATCCTTGATAGTAGATTCAACGAAGTCCCATGACTCCTCTAATTCTACGCTGTCCTTACTATGATCTACTGATTAGCCTTCAGATTCCAGATGCACTTGAGACGACTCAAAATCGGTCTGAATCCAAGTCAATCGATTTAATTTTGATTCCAGCATTTCGATGCTTGCACTGTCCACAAACTGCACATAGGTCGCTAAGTGCGCGGAACAGACTTTGTTACACCTCTCTGCGCGCTCCATTTTGGGACTGGGAAGATGACAGCAGGAAGCCAACAGCTACACTCACCAGGTTGCAACGGCAATATAAGGCAATACGGACTGGACCATCAGCGGAGTCACAGGCACTGGCAGCTGGCGTGGCAGGCGTTGCGGTCTCCGGCGTCGAGAAGTTTCGGAGAGAGCAGGAGGCGACGTCACATATGATGCTGGCACCAACACGTCTCTGTGCCTCTCACGTTTGAGTTCGAGACACATTAAACATTCACAAATATGTCCCCAACTATCGGTGTTAAGGCTGTTATTGTCGAAGTCCCGAACAGGCCTAGGGACACTCGATAGTGGTCACCAACGAAACAGATAACGTGCGCAGCTCACACATGGTTTTTTGAAAATTTAGAAATACCGGAATATAAATCCGCGTGAACGTAAATTCCACGTAGTCACTCTGCCCGACCCGGAGGGCAAAAATATGTACGCACGGGCGCTTCCTCCTTTGTTGATACATTTGAGTTTGAGAGTATAGTGCGAGAGGACTCACTGTCAATAATTAGACGGAACACAATATCTAGTTTAAATGTTTATTCTAACAACCTTTACAATGCGCACAGACAGGTAGCCAGCTGCGGTTACTGGCTACGGGGTCTCGAAGCTACCTGCTTGGCCGTTAAGACGGCGCAAATCAGACCTGGGAGATCCACTTGTGCGTGTAGGTTACAGTCTGAACTGCCCAGTTTGGAAGCTGCAGGAAGATGGCAGTTGGAGTGAGTTGGAGAGTCCAAACATTGCCATTCCCCGTGAAATAGCTCGTGGTGAGACATGCACGAATGAGCTTGGTGACATCTTGCGTGAAAATGGAACCATTGTGCTCTAGAGAGTAACTGAGTGAATCAACATCAAAACTGACCTGGAGGTAGCTTGGTCAAAGTTTTAGTTTCTTCAGCTTCTGGGTGAAATTTCCTGAATCCTTAATGTACGTGTCAGTCTTCTTCTCCACGTGCGGCTGGAGCAGAGTGTCCAAGTATTTGGAAAGTTTATAGGAGCGCCAACAATCGGTCTTAATGGAACATTATTCTTATGGATCATTGGTAATCCAAATAGCTAAGGTTGTAGGACTTCAGTGTTGCGCAGTTTCCTATGTATGTCCGCCGAGAGAGAAGTCGCTTTGATTGACCGATTTGTATTCCTGGTGATCCACGACGTGGCATCTGCACCTCGTTTCGGGAACGTTTGGGAGATTCCGGAAGTAGATTGACAAGGCGAGCCCAACATGTCACGCACAGCGGTCAACCTCAGTGAACGACAATTGACCAAACACGAACAGCCTGTACTTTAAAATGGATGGAATTTTTCTATCATCGTGAGAACTATACCGATGGAGGACATCATCACTAATACCAAAGCTACCGTACGGACCCTTCCTTGTGAAAGAACTGAGGAAATACGAGATGAAACAGCAATGATACTGCGCCGTACAAAACCATCAGCTTGCAACCTGAAAAAAGAAGAGGTGCAAGCTATGAAGGGTCTTAACGCCGACAAGAATATATGCTAACTGCCTGCCTAAGGGAAATGCTACCCTTCATATTGAAGACCGAAGACTACGAGCAATAGATCCGGGACCTATTAGGTCCAACGACATACCGAAAAGTAAGCGCAGATCCGACGCAGCGGATCACACGGAATACGAAAGGGGTAATCAATTCATCTTGTCTCTCGGTAGATGTAAATAGGAACCTGCGCAACACAAATGTCCTACCACCTAGGCTATCTGGATTACCTGCATTACCAAAGATCCATAAGAATAATGTTCCGTTAAGACCGATTGTTAGCGTTCATGGTGAGGAAAATTTCGATGACTTCCTAAGACATTTGAAGAGCCTCCGTGTCTACATAAAATTTACCATGGAAGTAGAAAAGGACAAACAGCTACCCTTTCTAGACGTGCTGTTCACATGGCATGGTGTAAACATGGGACACATGATCTATCGAAAACCGACCCAAACGGACCGATATCTGCACAGATTGTGAAATTAGCACCAGCACCAGGAAAGAGGCATTATTAATACGCTCATAACGCGAGCAAGAGGAATATGTGAGCTGCAGCACCTCAGACGTGAGATGCAACACCTGGAAAGCTCTCTGAGACGCAATGGGTACTCCAAAGAGTCAAACACTCGGCTCAGTGAGACACCAGATAAAGAAATGTCGGGTGCGGCCTTTCCGTGATACATTGCCACAATGACTGACTGAATCGGCCGTATATTGGGCAAACTTGGCTTAAATACCGTTTATAAACGGAGAAAGAAGATCAAAGAATGTCTCTGATTGGCAAAGAAGAAAAGGAGCGTACTTGTAATGTCGGGTATATATCGCATACCATGTACATGAGGTAAAATTTATGTTGGAACGACTGAACGATCAGTCGACACCCGCAACACAGGACATAAGCGGCATTGCAGGTTTGGGCAGGTGGAGAAATCGGCCGTGGCAGAGCCTGAGGTGTGTAAGACCGAGTACATAGTTAAATTAGCGACGCGGACATTCTTGCTGTAGAGACCTATCACGTAATAGGTCATCCACCGACAATGGAGGGTAAAGTTTTGATTGTGGCAACCACTCTTTCTGTGAAACGTTATAAAAATCATCGAGCACACGTGGGCCAATAACCAGCGACAGAATCCAATAGGCAGTTAACTACAATTGGTTTTCAAATTTTACTTTGCTCCCATTTGGACATTTTATATCACTGGGAAAGTGACCCAAAATTTTGCTTGCAGCATTGTGCGCCTCTTTTTCTGCTAAAGACGACATTAATGTGGAGGAATGATCGTCATTTCTCCTTCTGGTATTGTAATTATGTACATCATTGTTCCTTTTGAACTAAAGAAGATTATTTACAAAAAAGAAGGAATAAATGTACTTTGTAACAGTACTCGAAAAGCAGAGCTCCTTAAACAAATATCTACAAGATGATCGTGGACGAGCATCATTTATTACTCATGCAGTACGTTTTTGAACAAAGAAGATTTTTCTTTTTCTTAAGGATAATTTACCGAAGAACGTTATTCGATATGACGTTATTTAATGAAAATAGGCTAAATACGTCAAGTTACTGATTTCTCTATACCCCAAAATTTGCAAGCAGTCATATCGCAAATGTGGCTGAGCTACGTTTCTTAGGAGTTGCAGAATGAATTTTTTCTCGTTTAAATTCTCATCAATATGGATGCCTATAATTTTTTTAAGTCTACACTTCACTTATTATTTCCTTACCCTTCGCTACATTTATCATCGGTGTAGCACCTCTAGAGCTACAGAACCGAATACGTTATGACTTTTTCAAACACAGAATGGCATTATCCGCTAAAAACCTCTCAATAATACTTTTAATAAGATTACTTAGCATTTCTTCTGTTGTTGTGTGTATGTTTGGATTGCTTAAAATACTAGCGTCATCCCCAAAAATCATTAATGCTGCTTGTTGTATATTAAACAGAAGTTCGTTTACATACATGTAAAACGGGAGTGGATCTAAGTCAGAGCCTTGTGGAACCCCACAAGTGGTTTCTTCCCAGTGAGGAGACTCTGACCTGCTTACGATGGTTTGGATTATTGACTACAACTTTCTGCATTGTCTTGGTTATATTCGACATCCATGGTTCTGTATACCATTATTTCCATAAAAGCTCAGCTTATCTGGCAGAGTATTGCGATTCTCATTATCTGATGCCTTAGGTCACAGAAAATTCCATCCAGTGCTAATTTATTACTTAATGCCTGCAAAATGTAATGAGTGACCCTGTAAAAGGCATTCTCTGCTGAGCAACTCTTCTGGTATCCAGACTGTGATTTTCTGAGGATATTATTGTCCCTGAAGTGGGATACTATTCTAGTATACCCCACCTTGTAAAAAAATTGGAAAATCATATCGATAGTGAAACAGGTTATTGTACCTACCATCGTCTCTCCTATCACATTTCTTACAGAGTGGGTCAACAATGGCATATTTTAATCTCTCTGGCCAAGAGCCCTAATTTAGTGAGGCATTACAAATTTAAGATAAGACAGTTCGTATTATAGGGAAACAAGTCTTAAATACTCTGTTGCAAAGTCCAAGTAATCCATATGAGCTCAAATTTTGAGATGTAACGCAACCATTAATTTTTGGTGTGGCAGAATTAAGGAACGAGGATGCAAGAGACCACAGAAGTGCATCAGGCCACAGTCTACCAGAAGCAGTTACGTCTTAGACATAAAAACTGACCGCCGACCGGCCGCCACAGAGACTGTCCAAGTCGTTGACTTAAGGTGGCCAATAAAACTGACCGCCCCTGACAACTCTAAGTCCGGCCATTAGCACTATCTGGCAACACTGTAAGACCTGGAAGTGTCAGGAGGAAGTGTTGTCTACTTCCGAGATGCTGTCGGACTGTGTGAGCCCGTGGTCTAGTAATCGTCGTGCATTCTACTCTTAGGGTCTTTTGTTTGCGTCCAATTGTAATTTTTTTTTAATTTTCCACATTTCGGCCCTCGTCTAAAGTTATGAGTCTGATTGAACATCGAAGATAATTCGCTTCACATTCTACCCACCAGCAACAACAAGTACTTCCAGGAACAATCCCGCAGGACAGCTGCGTCGCGATCAGAACAGCTTACGCTCGAGCGTTTCCTCGCGCTGGAGCGGCTACCGGCCAACTACCAGACGCCACCCGTCCCCTGAAATCGTGCGCTGACCAAGTGAACACGACGCGACGCTGTCAGTGTATGTATCAACTGTCATTTTCGAATTTGAAGTTATACTTATCATCTTAGAGTTAAGCATTGGATTTTGCATATCTGAAAATCATGAACTACGATTAAGCACTGTAAAATTGAGTCGAAAGTAGAAAAAGGTGTAATATCTGCAACACAATATTTACTTTTAGTATAACAGACGGGCGAATGCAGAGGAGGCAGCAAGAAAGATTTGAACTGTGTGTGGAGCGAGTGCTTTTGGGAAAAATACGCCAGAAAAAGATATTCATGTTCCAACAAAGATCGCTCTGGCAGGAATGATTTTCCACATTAAGGAAGTTTCGACTACTGATACATATGATGCATTACCATTTAACCATCATGCGACATTTACATTCAACAGGCAAAGTTCAGAAATCTGGTGTAGGAGTACTCCATGCCCTAATTCGAAACAACAAAAATCAACGGAGTGACTATTATTGAACGTCATTAGGTCGCTCATTGAGCATTCCTATGCAGTACTGTTACTGGTGACGAGTTATGATGTCTTTATCGTTAACTCCCTAAGAAGAAATGAAAGGCTGAGCCCCACAAAAAGACGTAAACTCGAGCAAAGGGTAGTGTGAACATAATATTTTACATCTGTTACCTCCAGAAATGTGCTTTGGGCTACGAATTCTGCCCCAAAGGGTGTGCGCATCACAGCTGGAATCTGTTGCCAACAACTGAGACACCTTTCGGTCGCAGTGTAAGAAAATCGACCGACAAAACGACATTGCCTGTGCTACTGCACGATAACGCACTCAGTTGATTTGAGAAACAAAACTATCCAGGAGATTGATAGGAAAGTCGTCTCTCAGGCATTTGTGTTGATAGGGTTGTCCTCTCTCAAGCACTTGTCCCTCTCGTCATATACTCGAAAAATTTAACTTTCCCGCTCTTGATCAATCAACAGTCAAGGCAATTAATTTCTAGACGAAGCTACTCTTCAAACTACACTGGTTTAATGACATCGTTAGAGCCAGTAGGTGTATACAGGCGTGGAATTTGCAAACTACGTTAGCATTGTCAGATTGTTTTAGATATTGTGAAAGGAAATTCTGCTGCTGATTAACTTCTCTTTGATGATTACTGTTGCGTTCAGTAATCTAATGGAAAACGCAATTAAAATATTCACTGTACTAATACAAATTAAATTCAGCTTACTTTGGAAACATCACGATGGCAGTCTATCTCAATGAAGCATTAAGTATCTGTAAGACGATTGAGCCTACTGTAACACGATTTAGTAGGATATTAGCGACTTTTGACTTCGAAAAGGTCTGTATTTACTTCATGTCCTGTATCATTCGCAAGCATTCTGAAAATGTGGTAGTTCAATGATAAAATTATGTATTCACAACAACAAAAAGTATGTCGCCAGAAAACAAAAGTGCCATTCTGAATTTTGCAGTACGGTAAGGTTTTCGCTCTGACACTTAGAGACGAATTTTGCTAGAGCGTTTTCTTACGACTCCCTTATTGAGTTTGCATCTGCCTGCTTGTAGCTCTGCTACAAAAGAATAAAAAATCTGGCTTTCAGCGAGTCTCGAATGGCGAACGAAAGCAGCTCGCACCTGGTAGCCAAGCATGTTTCCTAAGTAGTGGTTTCTTCCTAAAGTGAGTCGACATAATTTTGAGCTTGAATTGGTGGCAATTCGTGTGCCGTTGGTGCAAGTGTTTCGGTGTGTTGAATTTGTACCAATGATTTTTGTATAGGTTTTTTTCTGTCCCAAATAGAGAGTGGAAGTCCCCCATTGGTATTTTCACTTGGTGAATTTTGCTCAATTTTTTTTCGAGTGAGTTCCAGAATTTTTCGACAATTTCTGTGTTTTTCTTATTTTCGATGTTGGTGGGTGCATGTGCATTGATGAGTGTATTTTATTTATTGGGGCTCTGAATGAAGATAGTCATAAGTCGATTATGAATGAGTATGGTTTCTTTGACAGAGTTGATAACAGATCTGTGTTGGAGAAATACCATGCCGAAGATTGGTGTGTATTTCGCTACCTTTTGTTCTTGAAGATGCGATGGTTTCCCTAATGCAAGGTTTCATTGTCAGTTAGTCGTGGTTCTTGAAGAGCAAGGATAAGAATTGTTTGTTTGTCAGTCGACTTCTTATGTGAGATTATTTGGTTTTCGTGTTTGGATCTAGGTATGGATGTTTAGTTTTCAAATGGATGTTTTCTGCTTGTAGGGAAATTTACCAGAGATCTCCGATATTCTCTGGCGTGCTATCCTGGACTCCCCAGAATCCGAAAATCCAGCTTCCGCCTGTCGACGGGCAGGTTGTGTACCAGTTAGAGTAAAGTTGACTTTGGTTGCACCGTTCATGTTTGCTTGTGTTTCATTGGTTGGGCGCCGCGCGGGTTTATCCGAGCGGTTTAAGGCGCTGCAGTCGTGGACTGTGCGGCTGGTCCCGGCGGATGTTCGAGTCCTCCCTCGGGCATGAGTGTGTGGTTGTCCTTAGGATAATTTAGGTTAAGTAGTGTGTAAGCTTAGGGACTGATGACCTTAGCAGTTAAGTTCCGTAAGATTTCACACACACACAAACACACAGACCCACACACACACACACACACACACACACACACAGACACACACACACACACACACACATTGGTTTGACCAGGGTGACACCAGGACCAGACAGGACCAGAGGGTGTTGAAGCCTTTGGAAGCAAATAATTCCAGCTGCGCTCATTGAGTGAACAGACGGTAACCAAAGTACCGATGATTTTCACTCAGAAGAGTCTGGATTTTGTGTTCAATGGATTGAGTAGCCGTTCAGGACTGTGTTAGTATTTGGTTCACCCCAAGTATTTTATTTCCTCGGTATCACCCATATGTGGGAGGCTTTCCCATATCCGCCACACCGGATTATTATTATTTTTATTATCATTATGTCATCAGCGAATCTGGTATGGTGTATCTTACCACCACTGAAATAGACGTGTATTGTTCGATTCAATATTTCAATCACTTAAGTATGGGTTAAAATTACGTTACATTGCTCTTACTAGACATATTTCTCACTTTTTCTTAGACAGTTGCTAAATGTTACTCCATCAAAGGAATTATGAGCGCAGAATTGTTGCAATACAGTTGTTCAAATTATCCGATTTCTGTAATTTCATTTCGATACCAGATCGTTCTAATCAGATTCAGCCAGTCAGTCTTAATGTGGATATCCGATTACGGCTCTCATCATATGACAGACTGGGTAAACCACATTCTTAATGGGACTGTTGAATCTAGAACGCTTATCAATAACAGGGCCTGAATTCTTAAACACTATGGAAAATATTAATACAATGTGCTTATTACAAATTCGTTATTTAAATATAAATACATGAAGTAACGAGATAACGGTTTATTTACAGAAGCAGAGCCCCATCCATCATAACAGAGCAGTGCAATAATGGTTTCAGGGCCAAGAGAGGATAAAGTTGTTGCCGTTTGTTCCACGATCACCGAACATCAACCAGATAGAGAATATGTGGGCAGAGGTAACAAGGTCATTGCCATGTATACCTACAAAGCGAATTTAGAAAACCTATGGTGGGAGGTAAACCATCAAGCTACACCATCGACGACTTAATGAAATCAATGCCCCAAACACCTTCGAGAAATCTTACGTAATGATGGTGGGTGGGTTGGTTACTAAAAGTATACTCGTCCACAAAACCCATGTGGCCAATTATCTGATAATCAGTCAAGATTTGCTTTGTCGCAGCTCTCTAGTAAACAAGTCCATTTACTTTCAGTCTCCTCCTTACAGTTCTTGCAATGCAAGGTAATTGAAAAATCTCATCCACTCGGCGCCAACTGAGTAATTGATTGGTGCATGTGTTGTTCAACACACAGTAGTCGTCATCATCACTGGAATCAATGACTGTTTCTCTCTCTCTCTCTCTCTCTCTCTCTCTCTCTCTCTCTCTGTGTGTGTGTGTGTGTGTGGGTGGGTGGGTGGGTGGATGGGTGGGTGGGTGTGTTTTGGTGTTCACGCACAATCTGAACCAATACTATTAACATTAGAGAGACAAACAACAAGAAATATTGCATCACATATTGCATCACATCCCCCCCCCCACCATGAACTATGGACCTTGTCGTTGGTGGGGAGGATTGCATGCCTCATCGATACAGATAGCCGTACCGTAGTTGCAACCACAGCGGAGGGTATCTGTTGAGAGGCCAGACAAACGAGTGGTTCCTGAAAAGGGGCAGCAGCCTTTTCAGTAGTTGCAGGGGCAATAGTCTGGATGATTGACTGATCTGGCCTTGTAACACTAACCAAAATGGCCTTGCTGTTCTGGTACTGCGAACGGCTGAAAGCAATGGGAAACTACAGCAGTAATTTTTCCCGAGGGCATGCAGCTTTATTGTATGATTAAATGATGATGGCGTCCTCTTGAGTAAAATATTCCGGAGGTAAAATAGTCCCCCATTCGGATCTCCGGGTGGGGAGTAGTCCAGAGGACGTCGTTATCAGGAGAAAGCAAACTGGTGTTCGACGGATCGGAGCGTGGAATGTCAGATCCCTCAATCGGGCAGGTAGGTTAGAAAATCTAAAAAGGGAAATGGATAGGTTAAAGTTAGATATAGTGGGAATTAGTGAAGTTCGGTAGCAGGAGGAGCAAGATTTTTAGTCAGGTGAATACAGGGTTATAAATACAAAATCAGATAGGAGTAATGCAGGAGTAGGTTTAATAATGAATAAAAAAATAGGAATACTGGTAAGCTACTACAAACAGCATAGTGAACGCATTATTGTGGCCAAGATAGACACGAAGCCCGCGGCAACTACAGTAGTACAAGTTTATATACCAGCTAGCTCTGCAGATGATGAAGAAATTGATAAAATGTATGATGGGATAAAAGAAATTTTTCAGGTAGTGAAGATAGACGAAAATTTAATAGTCATCGGTGACTGGAATTCGATAGTAGGAAAAGGGAGAGAAGGAAACATAGTAGGTGAATGTGGATTGGGGGAGAGGACTGAAATAGGAAGCCGCCTGGTAGAATTTTGTGCACAGCATAACTTAATCATAGCTAACACTTGGTTCAAGAATCATGAAAGAAGGTTGTATACATGGAAGAACCCTGGAGATACTAAAAAGTATCAGATAGATTATATAATGGTAAGACGGAGATTTAGGAACCAGGTTTTAAATTGTAAGACAATTCTAGGGGCAGATGTGGACTCTGACCACAATCTGATGGTTATGAACTGTAGATTAAAACTGAAGAAACTACGAAAAGGTGGGTATGTAAGGAGATGGGACCTGGATAAACTGAAAGAACCAGAGGTTGTACAGAGTCTCAGGGAGAGCATAACGGAACAATTGACAGGAATGGCGGAAAGAAATACAGTAGAAGAGGAATGGGTATCATTGAAGGATGAAGTAGTTAGGGCAGCGGAGGATCAAATAGGTAAAAAGACTAGGGCTGGTAAAAATCCTTGGGTAACAGAAGAAATATTGAATTTAATTGATGAGAGGAGAAAATATAAAAATGCAGTAAATGAAGCAGGCAAAAAAGAATACAAACGTCTCAAAAATGGTATCGACAGGAAGTGCAAAATGGCTAAGCAGGCATGGCTGGAGGACAAATGTAAGGATGTAGAGGCTTATCTCACTAGGCGTAAGATAGATACTGCCTGCAGAAAAATTTAATAGACCTTTGGAGAAAGGAGAACCACTTGCATGAATATCAAGAGCTGTGAAGGAAACCCAGTTCTAAGCAAAGAAGGGAAAGCAAAAGGGTGGAAGGAGTATATAGAGGGTCTATACAAGGGCGATGTACTTCAGGACAATATTATGGAATTGGAAGAGGATGCAGAGGAAGATGAAATGGGAGATATGACATTACGTGAAGAGTGTGACAGAGCACTGAAAGACCTGAGTCGAATCAAGGCCCCCGGAGTAGACAACATTCCATTAGAACTACTGACAGCCTTGGGAGAGCCAGTCTCGCGAGCAAGATGTATGACACAAGCGAAATACCCTCAGACTTCAGGAAGAATATAATAATTCCAATCCCAAAGAAAGCAGGTGTTGACAGATGTGAAAATTACCGAACTATCAGTTTAATAAGTCACAGCTGCAAAATACTAACGCGAATTCTTTACAGACGAATGGAAAAACTGATAGAAGCCAACCTAGGGGATGATCAATTTGGATTCGGTAGAAATGTTGGAACACGTGAGGCATTACTGACCCTACGACTTATCTTAGAAGAAAGATGAAGGAAAGACAAACCTACATTTCTAGCATTTGTAGCCTTAGAGAAAGCTTTTGACAATGTTGACTAGAATACTCTCTTTCAAATTCTAAAGGTGTCAGGGGTAAAATACAGGGAGCGAAAGGCTGTTTACAATTTGTACAGAAAGCAGATGGCAGTTATAAGAGGCGAGGGACATGAAAGGGAAGCAGTGGTTGGGAAGGGAGTGAGACAGGTTTGTAGCCTATCCCCGATGTTATTCAATCTGTATATTGAGCAAGCAATAAAGGAAACAAAAGAAAAGTTCGGAGTACGTATTAAAATCCATGGAGAAGAAATAAAAACTTTGAGGTTCGCCGATGACATTGTAATTCTGTCAGACACAGCAAAGGACTTGGAAAAGCAGTTGAACGGAATGGACAGTGTCTTGAAAAGGGGGTATAAGATGAACATCAACAAAAGCAAAACGAGGGTAATGGAATGTAGTCTAATTAAGTCGGGTGATGCTGAGGGAATTAGATTAGGAAATGAGACACTTATAGTAGTAAAGGAGTTTTGCTATTTGGGGAGCAAAATAACTGATGGTGGTCGAAGTAGAGAGAATATAAAATGTAGACTGGCAATGGCAAGGAAAGCGTTTCTGATGAAGAGAAATTTGTTAACATCGAATACAGGTTTAACTGTCAGGAAGTAGTTTCTGAAAGTATTTGTATGGAGTATAGCCATGTATGGAAGTGAAACATGGACGATAACTAGTTTGGACAAGAAGAGAACCGAAGCTTTCGAAATGAGGTGCTATAGAAGAATGTTGGAGATTAGGTGGGTGGATCACGTAACTAATGAGGAGGTATTGAATAGAGTTGGGGAGAAGAGGAGCTTGTGGCACAACTTGACTAGTAGAAGCGATCGGTTCATAGGACATGTTCTGAGACATCGAGGGATCACCAATTTAGTATTGGAGGGCAGCGTGGAGGGTAAAAATCGTAGAGGGAGACCAAGAGATGAATCAACTAAACAGATTCAGAAGGATGTATGCCGCAGTATATACTGGGAGATGAAGAAGTTTGCACAAGATAGAGTTGCATGGAGAGCTGCATCAAACTAGTCTCGGTACTGAAGACCACAACAACAACAACATGACTGTAAAGTATTTTAATGCCATGGGAAGCTACAAACTGAATTTTTACCCAACCCACGTCCTGCATATTACGTTAAATAAGTAAGATGTATTAACTCCGTAATATCGTTAGGAGAGACAGTGCGCTCTTGTTGTCGCGGCTCGCAATAAGTGCAGCGATTAGTAGTGCCCAAAGCCTCCGCAATTTTTTATGTTGGCTGAGCGTGGACAAAGCAGCAGACGCTTCGCCATAAACAGAAAGAAATTACCTTGCACTGACTGCAGTGAGCGGACATCACTGCCTTTATGTTCTCATAGTAACAAACGTGAGACTCTACTCACAGGTGCCATGGAGGTATTGCAACGCGTATCACGTCATTAGTCATCAGAATACTTTGAGTTTGAGAAGACTTTCAGCACCAGGTAGGCGGAGGCAAAGAGGGCAGTTGTCGAACATCCGACGCCTGGCCACAAGCCACAATGCCTCCCCTATACCTGTCACTGAGCAGCTGCATGATTCCCATGTATTCCATGTTTGTTCCAAAATATGCCTTCAATTGTAGAACAAAATTGAAGTAGTAGCTGGCCGGAGTGGCCGTGCGGTTCTAGGCCCTACAGTTTGGAGTCGAGCGACCGCTACGGTCGCAGGTTCGAATCCTGCCTCGGGCATGGATGTGTGTGATGTCCTTAGGTTAGTTAGATTTAATTAGTTCTAAGTTCTAGGCGACTGATGATCTCAGAAGTTAAGTCGCATAGGGCTCAGAGCCATTTGAACCATTTGGAGTAATATTAAGGTAAAATAAATTACAGATTGCCGCCTCCAGTGTCGTGCGTTCCTTGTAGAACATAGCTTATAACAGTCAAATACATAACAAACATTCGTTCAGAAACATATTCACAATTTATTATGCACTAGATGCATAAGAGGTTTGTAAGGAAGCCATATATTTTTCAACAAATGAAAGAAATTTCGGAGCCGGAGGAATTTTGCCAAATTCGGAGAGTTCTGACTTTAGAACCAACGTGAAATAAGATTCCAGGAATAAAAAAAGTGAAAGAATAGCATTTTGCTTCTAATAAACACAACTGTCCACGTTTTTGTAGCCCACATAAAGCAATATACAAAAAACTTTGAAACCATTCCTTGTATTTGTTATTCTTCTTCAGCTTAAAATGTTCTTCTGCAATATAAAACACGCACTCTTCTAAGTTCGAAGTTTTGTTTGTTAACACATTAAACACAAACTGTCCCAGAAGCCACGAACAACTGTTATTTTTTGCGGACGGGTAACATTTCCAGTTGGGTTGTAAAGCTTCAGTTATCGGTATATGACTTTCTGCGGTTCTGTTGCCAGTGCTAATTTCTTCCTATTCCAGTTCCAAATTCTGATTCTGTTTTCACATGAGAACATGTGTGCTACAATTTCTACAAGCCGACATTTGTCGCAGTATGGAGATGGTCTCAATTTGATTTTCCATAATCGTTCCGCTGTGGATATGGTTTCGTTTACAACGTCTTAGCATACGGCACTGACTCTAGTTGGTAGAATTTGATCGTTGATATTATTCCAAACGTTCATCCAGTTTTTAGTAGGTTAATTTACTTGAATTGGGTTGTGAAGACGATAACTGGTAATATAATCATAGACGGTTCTAGTGTTGATTTGTGCTGGTGGAAGTCTTATACAGCTGCAATCGGCGTAGTACTTTCGGACGTAATGTAGGCTGGCATCTATATATGCCACCTTAACAGGAGTGTTCCTATCCCCAGGATCTAACGAGATGAACAGAAGTTTCATGGTGCCTGTCTTAGTGGCATGTACACTCCTGGAAATTGAAATAAGAACACCGTGAATTCATTGTTCCAGGAAGGGGAAACTTTATTGACACATTCCTGGGGTCAGATACATCACATGATCACACTGACAGAACCAGAGGCACATAGACACAGGCAACAGAGCATGCACAATGTCGGCACTAGTACAGTGTATATCCACCTTTCGCAGCAATGCAGGCTGATATTCTCCCATGGAGACGATCGAAGAGATGCTGGATGTAGTCCTGTGGAACGGCTTGCCATGCCATTTCCACCTGGCGCCTCAGTTGGACCAGCGTTCGTGCTGGACGTGCAGACCGCGTGAGACGACGCTTCATCCAGTCCCAAACATGCTCAATGGGGGACATATGCGGAGATCTTGCTGGCCAGGGTAGTTGACTTACACCTTCTAGAGCACGTTGGGTGGCACGGGTTACATGCGGACGTGCATTGTCCTGTTGGAACAGCAAGTTCCCTTGCCGGTCTAGGAATGGTAGAACGATGGGTTCGATGACGGTTTGGATGTGCCGTGCACTATTCAGTGTCCCCTCAACGATCACCAGAGGTGTACGGCTAGTGTAGGAGGACGCTCCGCACACCATGATGCCGGGTGTTGGCCCTGTGTGCCTCGGTCGTATGCAGTCCTGATTGTGGCGCTCACCTGCACGGCGCCAAACACGCATACGACCATCATTGGCACCAAGGCAGAAGCGACTCTCATCGCTGAAGACGACACGTCTCCATTCGTCCCTCCATTCACGCCTGTCGCGACACCACTGGAGGCGGGCTGCACGATGTTGGGGCGTGAGCGGAAGACGGCCTAACGGTGTGCGGGACCGTAGCCCAGCTTCATGCAGACGGTTGCGAATGGTCCTCGGCGATACCCCAGGAGCAACAGTGTCCCTGATTTGCTGGGAAGTGGCGGTGCGGTCCCCTACGGCACTGCGTAGGACCCTACGGTCTTGGCGTGCATCCGTGCGTCGCTGCGGTCCGGTCCCAGGTCGACGGGCACGTGCACCTTCCGCCGACCACTGGCGACAACATCGATGTACTGTGGAGACCTCACGCCCCACGTGTTGAGCAATTCGGCGGTACGTCCACCCGGCCTCCCGCATGCCCACTATACACCCTCGCTCAAAGTCCGTCAACTGCACATACGGTTCACGTCCACGCTGTCGCGGCATGCTACCAGTGTTAAAGACTGCGATGGAGCTCCGTATGCCACGGCAAACTGGCTGACACTGACGGCGGCGGTGCACAAACGCTGCGCAGCTAGCGCCATTCGACGGCCAACACCGCGGTTCCTGGTGTGTCCGCTGTGCCGTGCGTGTGATCATTGCTTGTACAGCCCTCTCGCAGTGTCCGGAGCAAGTATGGTGGGTCTGACACACCGGTGTCAATGTGTTCTTTTTTCCATTTCCAGGAGTGTATTAGTTTAAACGTACGAGTTAGAAACAGTGCGTCACATTAACGTCACATTTAACGTAATTAAATCTAAGTCCTCCGTTTTACCTCTGCAAAGTCGCCGTGTGGAAAGATACTTAGAAGATATTTTGTTTCCACACATACCAACACGCTGCAGCTAGTGTTTTATGTACGGTGACCTCCGGTATAGCTAAGACTAGTGCGACATTGTATATTTTGCTAAGTATGTATGTATTTATAAACTGAACTTTCGGCAGTCGGTCTAACGATCGCATGTCATGGTCCTTCAACAGGTCTCCGATGACATTACGTTTGCGCTCCCAGTTGTTCGTAGCCGTGCACTTGGGATTCGCCCTTAACCACAATCCGAGTTGGAGTCTCTCTTCAGTTACATCTAACCAGTGCGCACTTATTGCACTACTGTAAGAACAGAGATGCAGTATTTTGGATATAAAATTTTGCAAATTTGTGGTAAGATCTTCTGGGACCAAGCTGCTTAGGTCATCTGTCCCTAAGCTTATGCACTACTTAATATAACTTAAACTAACTTACGCTATGGACAACACACACATCTATGCCGAGGGAGGACTCGAACCTCCGACGGTGGCCAACACACACATCCATGCCGGAGAGAGGACTCGAACCTCCAACGGTGGGCACTATCGGGACACAGCAGCCAACCTCTCTGCAGCACCTATCTACACACGCTCCTCGTCAGACGCGAATTCCCATGTTAGCCGCATACCACATCTTGCAACGTAACCGCCCCCTCCCCCCTCCCCCCCCCCCCCCCCCCCCCCGTCCATTATTCCACCCGCTCGCGGCCACACTGTATTCCCGCGAGGTTCGGACGACGACATGCGTCTAGCACTGCAATCTTTCGATGACCCGTCGAGACCTAAGTAATTTTACAGGATGTGTCAGGAGGAATAGTAGATATTGTAGAAGATGGTAGTAAAGACAAACTGCAGAAAAAATGCCATATAACATGTGTCCAATTTTTATTGAGTACATATAGCTGGATTCAATGCATTTTCGTTTCGTATGTTGGTCCTTACAGGACCCAGCTGTCTTCACTTCCTTGAAAATGAGCTTCCAGCGTTATTTGAAGAGGTTCCTTTGGCTACAAGAATGCGTATGTTCCTCCAGCATGACAGGGCTGCGGCACATTCTAGGTGTCAGGTGACACATTATCCAAGCCTAACATTTCCCGGAAAATGGATCAGTAGATGTGGACACTTTTGCCTGCAGGGATGGTTAAAGGCGAAGTCTACAAAGAACAAGTAAATCCAAGAGCCGATTTGATCGTTCGGATTCTGAATAGTCCAGCCCTCATAAAAGAACGCAAAGACGACCTCAGAAGCGCTACACGTGGTGTTATCAAGACAAGTCAAATGTGCATTGAAGTTGGCGGGGAAATTTTTCAAAATCAACTTTGAACGTCATCATTTGATTTTGCTTTGTGTTTGTTAGGGTCACATACTAACTGCTGTATTTCTGTACTCAGTAAAAACTGGACGCATTTATTTGGCATTTTTTATCCAATTCGTCTGTACTACCACCTGCTAAAATATCTACTATTTCTCCTGACACACCCAGAATATGGATATATGTGTGTTGTTTGCTCTTTCGGATATGTCAGAAAGAAAAGACACTACGAATCCGGGTTCGAACCTGGCCAGGCACAAATTTTGATCTGACGCCGTTGTTCTATTTTAACGCCCATGACAACCTGAACATCTGTCCTTCGATATTTAATTGATTAACAAGTCTGTCTATTTCGATTCGTTCCTAAAGAACAGACACACACACGCACACACACACACAGTTTTATCTTATGTGCTATTTGGAAAATGTTTGGCAACTCGGTGATTGTGCCGGACGGGAGCTGCATCAACCTACCCATTTCACTAAATATAGTTGTAATTTTCTGAACAATTCCTGTTTAATAAGCAATAGCGACAGTGTCTCTCATCATTTACTTTGGCGGAAACCTATTTCCTGCTGCCCTAGCCTATACTACAGCAATGAGTGATTGCTCACATTCTTGATACCTTGCTGGACGTGCTACTGCATCTGTAGCCAAAGATTCAAATCCCGCTGGAAAAGTATGTTTCAAGTCAGATGATTTTGCTCCTCCCATAATGTCATTGAAAACTATCACAACAAAATTAAGTATAGG
Source organism: Schistocerca gregaria (assembly GCF_023897955.1). Classification (NCBI taxonomy): domain Eukaryota; kingdom Metazoa; phylum Arthropoda; class Insecta; order Orthoptera; family Acrididae; genus Schistocerca; species Schistocerca gregaria. Next base: position 423,207,434 of record NC_064931.1, read on the forward strand.
AATCCTATGAAACCCTTGAGTTCATACTAGGGTGCTGTGCAGGTGAAAAAAGTAGTTTTTCACAATTATCAGATGACAGGTGGAATTTGTCAGATTCCACTAATTATGACTGCATTATTAATTGTTGTTTCACAGGCGCATTTCTGCCGCTTATTGTAACTGTTTCGCCATATGGAATTCACCTTACGTCTTGACGTTCCGAGCAAAGGCAGAATATCCGTCAGAAAAGCTGACAACAGAAAGCCAGGCCATGCCAGTCTTCTGGCGGATCTGCCAATGACAATGATCTCAATAACAATATTGTACAGCAAAGATACGTTGACCACTCAACCACTGGAGAAGCTCCAAAATTGTGGATCGCGTCTGGTGAATACACTTTCAAGGTTTCGGTCCGATTAAGACAGTGAAACACAAATAATTGTCTCAGTTATTAATTTATGACATTTTGTTTGAACTCAGTGCATCGACGTATTACAAGTAATTACACTCTAGCCCTTAAACCTAGTTACAGAAATGCGAATAAGATACATTGACGTATAATGACGAAATTGCGGCTCTTTCCACCCGCAACTTTGAGAAGGAGCTATAGCCACTTCCGAGGTCACTCAAAGAACATATCAGCTGGTATCCTTCTTGGCAGTATAACTGAAACTTGGCAACAGCGTAGAATATGTTTGGCAACTCTGTGACCGAGGAGTTACTTTCTAGATGGCATAGAACTATCGTGCTAAATTCACTTGATATTATCGTGTCATTTCAATTGAATAATGTGATTTTCACTTGAAATGTGACATACGGCTATCAGCTGATGCTTTTGAGTCAACGAAAATCATTCCCTACGGGAAATACAACTACTCTAATGTTGCACTTTATCTGTCATAGCGACTACTGGGCCAATAAGTAAGTCAAATACACCGCACCTGTTAGGTAGCTCCTAGGTAGCATGCTTGCCTTTTAAGTGAAAGCTGCCATTGTCCGCCTTTCGAGACTTGCTGAAAGCCAGATTTTTTATTCTTTTGTAGCAGAGCTACAAGCAGGCAGATGCAAACTCAATAAGGGAATCGAGCAAAATTCGTCTTGCTTCTTTTATTACCTCTAAGTCTCAGAGCGAAAACCTTACCGTACTGCAAAATTCAGAATGGCACTTTTGTTTTCTGCCGACATACTTTTTGTTGTTGTGAATACATAATTTTATCATTAAACTACCACATTTTCATAATACTTGCGAATGATACAGGACATGAAGTAAATACAGACCTTTTCGAAGTCAAAAGTCGCTAATATCCTACTAATTCGTGTTACAATAGGCTCAATCGTCTTACAGATACTTAATGCTTCATTGAGATAGACTGTCATCGTGATGTTTCCAAAGTAAGCTGAATTTAATTTGTATTAGTACAGTGAATATTTTAATTGCGTTTTCCATTAGATTACTGAACGCAACAGTAATCATCAAAGAGAATTTAATCAGCAGCAGAATTTCCTTTCACAATATCTAAAACAATCTGACAATGCTAAAGTAGTTTACAAATTCCGCTCCTGTATAAACCTCCTGGCTCTAACGATGTCATTAAACCAGTGTAGTTTGAAGAGTAGCTTCGTCTAGAAATCAATTGCCTTGACGGTTAATTGATCAAGAGCGGGAAAGTTAAATTCTTCGAGTATATGACGAGAGGGAAAAGTGCTTGAGAGAGGACTTCCCTATCAATACAAGTGCCTGAGAGACGACTTTCCTATCAATCTCCTGGATAGTTTTGTTTCTCAAATCAACTGAGTGCGTTATCGTGCAGTAGCACAGGCAATGTCGTTTTGTCGGTCGATTTTCTTACACTGCGACCGAAAGGTGTCTCAGTTGTTGGCAACAGATTCCAGCTGTGATGTGCACACCCCTTGGGGCAGAATTCGTAGCCCAAAACACATTTTTGGAGCTAACAGATGTAAAATACTATGTTCACACTACCCTTTGCTCGAGTTTACGTCTTTTTGTGTGGCTCAGCCTTTCATTTCTTCTTAGGGAGTTAACGATAAAGGCATCATAACTCGTCACCAGTAACAGTACTGCATAGGAATGCTCAATGAGCGACCTGATGACGTTCAATAATAGTCACTCCGTTGATTTTTGTTGTTTCGAATTAGAGCATGGAGTACTCCTACACCAGATTTCTGAACTTTGCCTGTTGAATGTAAATGTCGCATGATGGTTAAATGGTAATGCATCATATGTATCAGTAGTCGAAACTTCCTTAATGTGGAAAATCATTCCTGCCAGAGCGATCTTTGTTGGAACAAGAATATCTTTTTCTGGCGTATCTTTCCCAAAAGCACTCGCTCCACACACAGTTCAAATCTTTCTAGCTGCCTCCTCTGCATTCACCCCTCTATTATACTAAAAGTAAATATTGTGTTGCAGATATTACACCTTTTTCCACTATCGACTCAATTTTACAGTGCTTAATCGTAGTTCATGATTTTCAGATATGCAAAATCCAATGCTTAACTCTAAGATGACAACTGTAACTCAAATTCGAAAATTACAGTTGAACATACACTGACAGCGTCGCGCCATGTTTACTTGGGCAGCGCCGGATTTCAGGGGGCGGGTGGCGTCTGGCAGTTGGCCGGTAGCCGCTGCAGCGCGAGGAAACGCTCGAGCGTAAGCTGTTCTGATCGCGACGCAGCCACGAGCTGTCCTGCGGGATTGTTTCTGGAAGTACTTGTTATTGTTGGTGGGTAGAATGTGAAGCGAATTATCTTCGATGTTCAGTCAGACTCATAACTTTAGACGAGGGCCTAAATGTGGAAAATAAAAAAAAATTACAGTTCGACGCGAACAGGCGACCCTAAGAGTAGAATGCACGACGATTGCCACTTTTTTTTCGTTAATCTCATTTTGTTCTATATTGTTCGTTGACTTTGCTCGTTGCGGACGTCGTATGATACTTGTTGTGGTTGTTTATTAATCCGTTGCCTCAGTTTTTTGTTGCAGAGGATAGCTAAACACTCTGACCGAACACGGTGAGCTACCGTGCCGGCAGACCACGGGCTCATACAATTCGACAGCATCTCGGAAGTAGACAACACTTCCTTCTGACACTTCCACATCTTACAGTGTTGCCAGATTGTGCTACGGCAGGACAGAGTTGTCAGGGGCGGTCAGTTCTATTGGCCACCTTAAGTGAACGACCCAGACTTAGTCATTGTGGCTCCCGGCCGGGGGACAGTTTTTATGCCTAAGACTTTATATCGCGGGATACATGCTGACATGGCGAGCAATGGCTCCAAGGTGCCGATACGGTTAGTATTTGCTACAGTTAAGCAGAGGCGCTAGATGGCTAATAGCACTGACCCAGCAGGAAGGCAGAGCCGCTGTGGCATAGGTGACCTAATTGCTTCACGCCCCATCTATGGTTCTGTTGAGGCTTATTTTGCAGACACCAATGTTTTAGCAAAACAAGGTGTGGTCAAGTATGTATAATTACTCCTAATTTCCAGTCAAAATTACCGCAATCTGCCAGCCATGAGTCCCTAGAGGGGACCTACGGCTATCACCGACACTGCAAGTATACATGAATCAAAAAGTCACCTCCTTCTGTCTCTGCTGCAGCCAGCTGCTGCCCTGCTATTCTGAATGAGACCAGTGGTACGGATAGAGCATCCTCCTAATCGTGGGCCACATGTGGGCTTACCTGAGCTGCTTCCAGTCTCCTAGCCTGGAGGTCTACCATTCGAGTCTGAGGACGTGCAGCCGCTCAGCTGCCATCGCTTGTGTGTGCCAACTCATTGCTGCCTGCCACTAGTCGTGTGAGCTGGCACTGATGCTGCAATGTTTCTTCCCATCCACGTAGGGTAGACAGCGTGAATCTACGGTCCTCATCTTCCCCTCCTGTGCAATCAGGCTACATTTACCCTGCACTGTGGGCTCCCTCGCGCTTCTGTGGACAGCGCTTGCGGAGTAGCTGCAGACATCGCTTCATCGTCCATGGAAAGCTGCCAGCTGCAGGGTCACCTTCTGACGTCCACCCCATTTCGCATGCCACCTGTCTTTTACATTTAGATGACACTGTTATTTCCGAGTATTATCAGGATTGTTGTAGCGTGTTCAGTAACCAACACATGCTCCAAAAGCGACATCTTCCTGTTGATACATCGGACGACAACCAGTCCCCTCCCCACCGCTACTATTCTACCTTGTTCATGGTGGTGTAATAATGGCTTCCTGGAGCTAATTAGTCATTTCCACTACTAACTGTAGTGACTATCCACCCCTGGCCATTACAGGTAGAATACACAGAATGCTCCGAACAGTCGGAAAAGCTTGTATGAATGTTGCAGTGTAGGTTGTGCTTGGAAATAACTGTTAAAAAAATTTGATACGTTCTTCTGTTTCCAAGTTGTCATTGGAGTTAGCCAATTGGGCCGTCGCGCCGGCATATGCAAGCAGTCCGCCAGAAACAATGTCGCCAAATATGTTCTTTGTTCGGTTTCCTGAAACCGAAGAAAAGAGCAACACAAAAATCACCGATGGGATGGTAGTAAGGATCGAAGCTGAGCCGAAGGCTGAGCAGTCTCAGGCACTATCATCTACGCTATGAGAGAAACTAACACTAATTGTATCTGATATGCTGTTTCAATTTGTGCTTGTAACGGCCTGATTGTCTAGCTTCAATGCTACTTAATTCGGAAACGGCGCAGCATGTCGAATTATTTTCTTAACGTTTGTTCCTCAGCACAGACCTACCCTGTAGCACCCATACAAGTATTTCAGTCTGTTTCGACCACCTTGTATAATTTATTTAATTTCTGAAGACTTCTGTGGGACAGTCATATAATTGAATTTTATGTGAGTTGCTTGTTCAACGTACTGCATTAATATTTATCTTGAACTGTTTGTTGCTATGTTTTCTACTACATTTAAGAAATGATCGCTTAACACACCGCCGCGCGGGGTATCCGAGCGGTATGAGGCGCCTTGCCACGGTTCGCGCGGCTCCCCCCGCTGGATCTTCGAGTCCTCCCTGGGGCATGGGTGTGTGTGTTGTCATTAGTGTAAGTCAGTTTAAGTTAGATTAAGTAGTGTGTAAATCTAGGGACCGATGACCTTAGCTGTTTGGTCCCATAGGACGCTACCACAAATCTCCAAATTAACACACCAGCTGCCTGTGACAGATAATATATGGCCTTTATATCGAAATCAGAAGTGATGATATGTTATCTCCCGTTTAATTACATTCCATATAGCCTTTAATCGGCTGACGGAGGTACTGATATCTGGCATAATGCGCATGTTCTTTAATTTTTAATATTTTTTTTTAGTAGTTTAGTAATTAGGATCTGCAGCCATTCTTGTTTACAGATACAATTCTCTTCCTCTTTTATGAAATACTTTAATCCATATAATGATCCACGGTTTTTATCAGGCTGTTTAATGCACTTTCCGATTCATTTAATCAGAAACCAATAATCAAATAGTGATATGAATGTATTACGCAATATATTAAAGTTTACTTCATCGTTTGGTTCGTTATAAAAAACACTCCATAAAATGCATAAAGCAAATTTGTCCCCAACTCTAACCCCACTTTGCTGCGTAAGAAGCCCAGATTTTTTTGGAAAGCTTGCATTTGCCTTGCATTTTATGATTTTATTTATTTTTTAATATTTTTTTTAAAATCAGATAGCACATTCCTCAAATTTCTGTTCTGTCCAACCTGTTCAGTTATATTGTCTTTTCTTTCCAGTTTCATAATTTCCTTCTCATACACACTTGCAATCATTATGTAAGTGTTGATAGTGCTTTTTTAAGAGATCTCCAAGCAGTACCATGTCATAAGCAAACGCAAAGCAATGTGTCATCCAACTTCATATGTTTACTTGTTTATTCTCTGCTTCTAGTGTTTTCATTGTCAAGTTCACGATAGATAAGGTAAACAGTGTGGTTAAAGACAATAACCCTGACTCACTCCTCTTCCGATTTCACCACCAATCTGTCCTACCGTTTCTTAGCTTCATTGGAATTTCCTGTACTAGGCATAGCTTCTGGATTAATGTCCTATCCTTTCTGTTCACCTTCTACAGTTTTGTAACTACCATCAACTTGTCCTGTTACACTCGATCGAAGGCCTTTCATAGTGCTATAAAACACGAACTAATATATATATGAATAGGGTCTCTTGTACCTCTGCCGTTTCTGAAACCAAATTGCGCTTCCGCTACGTTCTCTTACATTACAAATCGTAACGTACAACTGAATATTTTTCATATACACTGAAGCACCAAAGAAAGTGGTGTAGGCATGAGTATTCAAATACGCAAGGCAGACTACGGCGTGGCAATCGGCAACGTCTATATAAGACAGCAAGTGTCTGGCGCAATTGCTAGATCGGTTGCTGCTGCTACAATGGCACATTATCCAGATTTAAGTGAGTTCGAACGAGACTTTGCAGTCGGCTCACGAGGGATGGGACACACCATCTCCGAGGTAGCGATGATGTGGTATTTTTCCCGTACGACCATTTCACGAGTGTAACGTGAATATCAGGAATCGGGTAAAACATCAAATCTCTGACAACGCTGGGCCCGGAAAAAATATCCTGCAAGAACGGGACCAACGACGACTGAAGGGAATCCTTCAACGTGACAGAAGTGCAACCATTTCGCAAATTGCTGCAGATTTTAATACTGGGCCATCAACAACTGTCAGTGTGCAAACCACTCCACGAAACATCATCGATATAGGCTTTTGGAGCCGAAGACGCACTCGAGTAGCATTAATGCCTGCACGACACAAAGTCTTACGCCTCACTTGGGCCTTTTAGTACCGACATCGACTGTTGATGACTGGAAACATTGCCTGGTCGGACGAATCCCGTTTCAAATTGTAACGAGCGGATAATGTGTAAGGGTTTGGAGACAACCTGATGAATTCATGGATCCTGTATGTCAGCATGGGATGCTCAAGCTGATGGAGATTCTGTAATGGTGTGGGGCGTGTGCAGTTGGAGTGATATGGGACCTATGATTCGTCTAGATACGACTCTGACATGTTACACGTACATAAGCATCCTTCTCATCACCTGAATCCATTCATGTCCATTATGAATTCCGACGGGCTTGGGCAATTCCAGCAGGATAATGCGACACTCCACATGTCCAGAATTACTACAGAGTGGCTCCAGTAACACGCTTCTGAGTTTAGACACTTCCGCTGGCCACCAAACTCTGCAGACATTAACATTATTGAGCATATCTGGGATGCCTTGCAGCATGGTGTTCAGAAGAGATCTCCACCCCTTCATACTCTTACGGATATATGGACAGCCCTGCAGGATTCAGTTCCCTGCAGCAGTACTTCAGAAATTAGTCGAGTTCATGCCACGTCGTGTTGCGGCAGTTCTGCTTGCTCGTGGGGGCCCTACACGATATTAGGCAGGTGTACCAGTTCCTTTGACTCCTTAGAGAAATTTTGGCAGCATGAGAGGCCATACTGACTGTTCTGTATTTTGTGCATTTCTTGGCATCTAGTTCTTCCGGCACTGGAACTATCACCATGTACCACTCTGGGATATCGCATTAATCAAAGTTCTCGTTGATCCTGCGATTTTTTCATCCATATACTGGGATAATTATGTAGGAAGAGCATTCAGTCCAAAAGATTTAACTGTTTTCAATTACTTTAATGCAATTGCTAGTTCCAATGCAGCATTTCCCTGCTTCTGTCACATCTTCAATTTCGATGGTTTTATATGGTTTCTTCTTAGTTCTATAAAAGACGTCCATATACCCTTTAACATCTCCTTCTTACTTCTTCCTCTCTGTACACTATCTTATCATTTTCATCGTTAGTTTATCTCCCCCTACACATTGTTTTCCAGCTAGTTGTAGTAACTCTTTGTACTTCCTCATAAAATATGACATATTGACAATTTCTCTCCGGGATTTCTATATCATCACATTCTTCTTTTAACCACTGCTACCTCCCCCCCCCCCTTCCCCCAAGAACCATGGAAATTGCCGTTGGTGGGGAGGCTTGCGTGCCTCAGTGATACAGATAGCCGAACGGTAGGTGCAACCACAACGGAGGGGTATCTGTTGAGAGGCCAGACAAACGTGTAGTTCCTGAAGAGGGGCAGCAGCCTTTTCAGTAGTTGCAGGGGCAACAGTCTGGATGATTGACTGATCTGGCCTTGTAACACTAACCAAAACTGCCTTGCTGTGCTGGTACTGCAAACAGTTGAAAGCAAGGGGAAACTACAGCCATAATTTTTCCCGAGGGCATGCAGCTTTACTGTATGATTAAATGCTGATGGCGTCCTCTTGTGTAAAATATTCCGGAGGTAAAATAGTCCCCCATTTGGATCTCCGGGCGGGGACTACTCAGGAGGACGTCGTTATCAGGAGAAAGAAAACAAGCGTTCTACGGATCGGAGCGTAGAATGTCAGATCCCTTAATCGGGCAGGTAGGTTAGAAAATTTAAAAAGGGAAATGGATAGGTTAAACTTAGATATAGTAGGAATTAGTGAAGTTAGGTTGCAGGAGGAACAAGACTTTTGGTCAAGCGAATACAGGGTTATAAATACAAAATCAAATAGGGGTAATGCAGGAGTAGGTTTAACAATGAATAAAAAAATAGGAGTGCGGGTAAGCTTCTACAAACAGCATAGTGAACGCATTATTGTGGCCACGATAGACACGAAGCCCACGCCTACTACAGTAGTACAAGCTTATATGCCAACTAGCTCTGCAGATGACGAAGAAACTGAAGAAATGTATGATGAAATAAAAGAAATTATTCTGATACTGAAGGGAGACGAAAATTTAATAGTCATAGGTGACTTGAATACGGTAGCAGGAAAAGGGAGCGAAGGAAACATAGTAGGTGAATATAGATTGGGGGTAAGACACGAAAGAGGAAGCCGCCTGGTAGAATTTTGCACAGAGCACAACTTCATCATAGGTAACACTTGGTTCAAGAATCATAAGTTTGTAATCGTGGAAGAAGCCTGGAGACACTGGCAGGTTTCAGACAGATTATATAATGGTAAGACGGAGATTTAGGAACCAGGTTTTAAATTGTAAGACATTTCCAGGGGCAGCTGTGGACTCTGACCACAATCTGTTGGTTATGAACTGTAGATTAATACTGAAGAAACTGCAAAAAAGTGGGAATTTAAGGAGATGGGACCTGGATAAACTGACTCAACCAGAGGTTGTACAGAGTTTCAGGGAGAGCATAAGGGAACAATTGGCAGGAATGGGAGAAAGAAATAGAGTAGAAGAAAAATGTGTAGCTTGGAGAGATGAAGTAGTGAAGGCAGCAGAGGATCAAGTAGGTAAAAACACGAGGGCTAGTAGAAATCCTTGGGTAACAGAAGAGATATTGAATTTAATTGATGAAAGGAAAAAATATAACAATGCAGTAAATGAAGCAGGCAAAAAGGAATACAAACGCCTCAAAAATGATATCGACAGGAAGTGCAAAATGGCTAAGCAGGCACGTCTAGAGGACAAATGTAAGGATGGAGAGGCTTATCCCACTAGGGGAAGATAGATACTGCCTACAGGAAAGTTAAAGAGACCTTTGGAGAAAAGATCCACCTGTATGAATATCAAGAGCTCAGATGGAAACCCAGTTCGAAGTAAAGAGGGTAAAGCAGAAATGTGGAAGGAGTATGTAGAGTGTCAGTGCAAGCGCGATGTACTTGAGGACAATATTATGGAAATGGAAGAGGATGTAGATGAAGATGAAATGAGAGATACGATACTGTGTGAAGAGTTTGACAGAGCACTGAAAGACCTGAGTCGAAACAAGGCCCCGGGAGTAGACAACATTCCATTAGAAGTACTGACGGCCTTGGGAGTGCCAGTCCTGACAAAACTCTACCATCTGGTTATCAAGATGTATGAGACAGGCGTAATACCCTCAGACTTCAAGAAGAATATAATAATTCCAATCCCAAAGAAAGGAGGTGCTGACAGATGTGAAAATTACCAAACAATCAGTTTAATAATTCACAGATGCAAAATCCTAACGCGAATTCGTTACAGACGAAGGGAAAAACTGATAGAAGCCGACCTCGGTGAAGATCAGTTTGGATTCCATAGAAATATTGGAACACGTGAGGCAATGCTGACCCTACGACGTATCGTAGAAACTTGATTAAGGAAAGGCAAACCTACGTTACTAGCATTTGTAGACTTAGAGAAAGCTTTTGACGAAGTTGACTAGAATAGTCTCTTTCACATTCTGAAGTTGTCAGGGGTAAAATACAGGGAGGGAAAGGCTATTTACAATTTGTAGAGAAACCAGATTGCAGTTATTAGAGTCGAGGGACAGGAAAGGGAAGCGTGGTTGGGAAGGGAGTGAGACAGGGTTGTAGCCTATCCCCGATGTTTTGCAATCTGTATATTGAGCAAGCAGTGAAGGAAAAAATACAAAATTTCTGAGTAGGTATTAAAATCCATGGAGAAAAAATAAAAACTTCGAGGTTCGCCTATGACATTGTAATTCGCTCAGAGACAGCAAAGGACTTAGAAGAGCAGCTGAACCGAATGGATAGTGTCTTGAAAGGGGGATATAAGATGAACATCAACAAAAGCAAAACCAGGATAGTGGAATGCAGTCGAATTAAGTCCGGTGATGCTGAAGGGATTAGATTAGGAAATGAGACACTTAAAGTAGTAAAGGAGTTTTACTGTTTGGTGAGCAAGTAACTGAAGGTGGTCGAAGTAGAGAGGATATAAAATGTAGACTGGCAATCGGAAGGAAAGCGTTTCTGAAGAAGAGAAATTTGTTAACATCGTATATAGATTTAAATGACAGGAAGTCGTTTCTGAAAGTATTTGTATGGTGTATAGCCATGTATAGAAGTGAAACATGGACGATAACTAGTTTGGACAAGAAGAGAACCGAAGCTTTCGAAATGTGGCGCTACAGATCTTCAGATTAGATGGGTAGATCATATAACTAATGAGGGGGTATTGAATATTACTGGGGAGAAGAGAAGTTTGTGGCACAACTTATCTAGAAGCAGGGATCGATTGGTAGGAAATGTTCTGAGGCATCAAGGGATCACCAATTTAGTATTGGAGGGCAGCGTAGAGGGTAAAAATCGTAGAGGGAGGCCAAGAGATGAATACACTAAACAGATACAGTAGGATGTAGGTTGCAGTAGGTACTGGGAGATGAAGAGGCTGGCACGGGATAGAGTAGCATGGAGAGCTGCATCAAATCAATCTCATGACTGAGGACCACAACAACAACAACCCTCCCTTCTTCTGTCTTCCATCTGATCTGATTATTTATATTCTGTATATTGTCTTAATATTCTCATTTTCTTTTGTTTTACATTATCTTGTGTCTTCTTTTTTCTTTATCATCTCTTTTGTTACCCGTGGCTCCTTTGTTCCATTTTCTTGGAAGTGTCCTATTCCGTCTACCACAGTTTGTGTTACAGCTCTTTTTACTTTCGTCAATATCCCTTTTTGATTTTGTGTTTCTTTTGTTTCAGTTGTCTTCTATATTAGTGTTTCTATTCCTTTTCATTTATTGTTGTTACATATTTCATGTTCAGATTGTGTGCTTCCTTCAGTTATTTCTATGTAATGCTCCTTTTCATCATGGCTAACACGTGATCGCAATTAATGTCATCTCCAGGTAGTCCGTGAGAGTGTTTCAATGCATTCCTGCATCGATAATCACAAAAATATAACCTATTTTGTACTTAGGTCTACATCCTTTAAGTGTCATATACACCGTGGACTGCGAACCACCTATTAGCGATAAAAATCTCCTTTTTCCGCGAAAACTCAGTAAACGTTTCGCGTGTCTCACTTTGCTTATCAATTCCAACTTTACGATTATACTCCCTTCACTGTCTTCTCCTGTCACTGCATTCTCATTACCCATTAGAATTCTTCTGTAGTTTTCCTCCATTAAAGCATAAATACATTCGTACCTTCGCTCCCTTACTTGTACTTCGTAAGGGGATGCTGGCGTCTACGTCTGAAGTATTAATAAATCTTTTCATCAAATCTATATTCCGAGACCATTGTGTCTATCATATCCACATACTACTCTTGTTACTCTATCTGCTACCTCAATTGGTACTATAATGATGATTACAGTTCTTAATTTTGTAACAGTATGATTTCTACTGTAAATTCCGATGTCTTTACTTTATTTTTAGTCATAGACAAACAATGGAACTTTGTTTACACAAAGTATAATGGAAAATAAACCAGAACTCAAACCCCAGACAAAGAAGATGTCGATCTACGGCGTAATAAAGCAACAGTCGGAACAGAGAAGTGTTATAAAATGAGCATCTGTTGACCATATGAAGATATAAAGTGCAACATGTAGCAAGCGGCGTAGACGGCATCAGGACGCTGCCAGGAACGTCACCCGAAACATGCACATTCAGCGGGAAACAGGGACAGATTCCGACACGGGCAGAAAGCACCGGAGACTCGAAAGGGTTTGACCAGAGCAGTTACCAGGTGGCTGCAGATACGTACAGTGGGTTAAGGACAGATGGCAGATTGGGAGTGATTAGGTCGATTTGAACGGATGAGTTAATTAACAGGTGGAGGGGAGTACAAGGCGAGTGTGAAGATACCAGACGTGTGATTATAATTGCGTAAACAAGTTCATATTGACTGAGTGAAAGAAATGATGCACTCAGGTAAAAAGTGTCTGTCACAACTGCAGTAATATTTACACAGAAATAATAAAAGGAAGTGCTACGTCTTTCTTATTTTCAACCTAGTCCACTGACAAGAAATTTACTTAAAGACAGAAATGACGCAACCCATCATAATGCCAAGTCATCACGAGTTAACAAAATAATAGATTAATTACTTTGCACAGAATTCTCCAGATGCAGAGGAAAGCACTTACTGATATTTTATTATATCAACGTTGTTTACGTGTCGCTGAAACTATACGTAACTCCTATTTGCAGTTAAATTCAGTTGAGAAAAATGGTCAGATTTCGTCTTAAGCACCGTCAGAGCTTATTTATATCATGCAGAAATATGTGAAAAACTGCCAGTGTTATAAACGGTCATTTTCCTTTGGAGCTCGCTGCTAAATAGACTTCCAAGCTCTCTGTGTAAAAGACGGCTGCGTGGAAGCCTAATTTCTTACTGTGGTATTTGAAAATGCAATGAACTGCAGTGTAGCTCAGTGTTCCGACCCCTTGATAATCCTCCGTCCTGATACCACGGGTTTGGGCACCACTGCGCCAAGTTGAAACCCAGCAGACTTAAGAACGGGAACTTACGCCTCTAATCTCCTTATCTAGCTACGTCACAAGAACAGGCTGTTTCACAAGGAGGATATAACGCCCACTACGCTGCGGGCCTCTTGAAGCAGGGCGACCTGCGTCATTAGTATACGACATAAAATGTATGTCTTCCACAGTTCAGATCAGTACATTGTAGACTAAATTACTCAAAAATAGAAACAATGATCATAACACTGACAAGTTAGAGCGGGATTTATGTATGTGCTATAAATGCAGAGTGCAATTTCTATCGTTCTGGCGGAATTTATGTCCACAACCTCCTTTCAAAAGGTTATAGGTGTTTTGAGAGAGCTTTCAAACAATGTGTAGTGCATTTTCTTCTGAGTATTTCAGACTGCATCTGTATATACGTCTCTACTCCACAAAGAAGAATTTTTCTGGCGGCATGAAGTAAATATTGTCCGACATTCATTTTATATTTTGCATAACCAAAAATTCCCCCAATTTCTAATTGTGATCAGTACTCGGGTTGTATAATGTAGTAAATAATATGACCCTTCTATGATTTTAGGTTTACCCAGTGAAGGAAGAACTTTAATATTTCTCAGGTATTCATCCGCGCGGCATCGTTTACGATATTTCAGTAAGTCGCGTTCTTGGCAATTTCAGGAGCTGCAATGAATGATTGTCTTCCACTGGGTGCCGCCTTTATATCTCCGCTTCCCCGCTGGCAGCCTCTAGCCGGCCGTCTTGGAGATGGGATTGATGCCTTGGTGCGGGAAGCACGTCGTCAGAGCACGGTCTAGTTTCCTCAGTCGCTCTGTCGCCAGCGACGTATGCTGCTCTCTGCCATTGTGCTGATAAGAAGCCCTTGTCTGCTTCAGCTGCCATAACGGGACTGTATTTCTACGTAATGTTGAGGCTGCTACCCTGCTACCACACGGCAGAGGGCGGTATCGTTGACGTCTCCGTCACCGCGTCCAGGACCACCTGCCAACCGACAATGGCGTAGAAGTAGCAGGACAGTACTGACGATGTCTAGGTCATCATGTGTAGGACCGTCTCGCTATTACACCACGCTGGGGCCTTCGTGGAACGTAATGTTAAAGAAGATATGTATGAACTTCGTACTGTTGACCGATGATGAGATGCTGCTTTTTCTCCGAATGCAGGATTTGCGCGTGACTTCGCCAGAATGTCCGCAGGTAAGCCAAGACGAATAACCCGCAGCTGAGTAAGGAGGGTTACAGACCATCTGGAGATCCGAGCTACATCCTTATCTTGGATGTACACAAACTCTACAGAAAAGCGATTTAACCAGCTCTGCCGTTACAAGGGTCCCGATGGCTGTCCAAAGATGAAATCGTTGAATTGCCGGATAAGATCAATGTGCTGATGCTGGCAGGGAACATATCCTAGAGGTAGACCTGGAATATACCACCCATTTGCATTGCAAGCACATTGACTTGACACTGTGCCAAACGCGATTAGCAGAGCGGTCTCGGGCGCTGCAGTCAATGTACTGTGCGGCTGGTCCCGGCGGAGGTTCGAGTCCTCCCTCGGTCATGGCTGTGTGTGTTTGTCCTTAGGATAATTTAGGTTAAGTAGTGTGTAAGCTTAGGGACCAATGACCTTAGCTGTTAAGTCCCATTATATTTCACACACATTTGAACATTTTGACACTGTGTCTAGAACGCCTAATCCCACGAAACAGTTCCGACACGCTGGGGAATAAGCAGTTATACACTCTACACTATTCCAACCTCCAGCAATGTTCAAAACTTGGAATGTGACTTTTTAGAATCACACGGAGCATCTGATTCGGCCAAAGTACCTCGTTACAAGAGTACAGGAGGTTTCAAAAAGAATAACCTGATTCCCCACATTTATTGATAAAAGCATGCTACAATATTGCAGAGTACTAAAAAAAACTTAATGTTTTATCTATACGATTGCAAATGTTGTATGTATACAACCCGCAGCAGCACAAATAATATTTAGACGACAGCTAAGTATGTCATAAACTTTACACAATGTATCTGCTCTTACAAAAGCTATGGCAACTGGTACTGTGTTCTTTACTTTTATATCACGAGGTACAGAGGAGATGAACAGACCTTCCTTCACAAATACCCACAAGAAAAAATTGCATAGGTTCGTATCTAGCGATCTTGGAAGACAAGAATCCAGGGCAGTGTCTCGCGGTCCCATGCACCCTATTCAGCATTGGGATATCTTCTGTTGCTGTAAAACTGGTTTTTTCCACAACGTCAGAACGACTTTGGTGACTTCAATGTCTGACAGGATAGAATTCCACCACGCTGGCACAATTACTTACGTCAATTTGTCAGTGAAATTCTGCCTAGACGACGGAAAGGGGCACTCGGGACCACGAGACCCTGTCCTTCGTTCTTTCCATCTAAGATATCCAGACATGGCCAGATGAGATTTTATGCTGTGGAGAATTGTGAAGGATAGCAGTCACCATACTTCAGTAATATCAGATCCATTGTGTTAAATATATGAAGAGTTTAGGTATCGTCTAATTTTAATTCATGCTGCTGCTGGTGAACACACAGAGCATTTGCAATAGCATAACTAAAACTTAAAGATAATGTGAATATTTACTAATCCATCCCATGTTTGCAGTATGTTTTGTGAATAACAATGGAGATTTGAATTCAAGTCATTCTTTTTGAAACACTCTTTACATTGTACAGATGACTCTCATAGTCGGTCGTTCGGAAAAGGTTTCCGTAGATTAACGTAAAATTCAGTTTTTGGTGAAAACATGAAGAATGCTAGAAATCGTTGCGATATTCATTTAGTTTACCGTTGGAATTGGCGTTATGGTGAAAGAGGTTATGTCACAAGGTCAAATTTTATGAGGACCGCAATCTTCAAAGAAGGGCTAGTCGCTGCTGAGATGGCTAAGATTTCAGTGGAGTTCAATGAGCCCGTCTGTGTCGGTATGCCTGTCCTGGACCTCTCCATACTCCACATGCACCGATTCCACTGAAAGCCTGCAGAACCAAACTGCGCTGATGTCAAATTAATTTATATGTATACAGATAGCTTCATCTACCGGGTAAAAGGCTGCATTACCTGTGAAGTAACAGGAGGAATCCAGAAAAATTCCCACATCTGAAAATGCGTCCGGTAATACTTTCGATATAACACCTCAGAACAAGACGGTTATCGGTCTGAGGCGAATGGCTTGCTGATTGTGCGATTTTATCGTACAATCAGTCTCTTTTCTGAAAATATAATATACCACGAGCTAATTTGCTATATCGGTGTTATTATTATTATTATTATTATCATTAATTGATCTTCTCTCACTAAGCAAGTTATTTTAGGGTTGAAGCAAATAAAAAGAATTGCATTTTATACATTTTTTATTTACACACAATCAGTCAGCTTTACAGAAGCACACAAATAATCACTTTATATGCTTTGGTTTCAGCCTCAATTGTACTGAAGCCTATTGGTAGAATTACATACATGGGCATTCCTTCAGTAAATTCAGCCTCCACTGATTTTATAGTTACAGGCTCAACACTTCACGCTCTGGTACTTGTGGAATATAGGCTTGGATGCATTGCCCCACTTGATTTATATTTATACTGATATTGTGCAAAAACTCAACAAATTCACACATGGGTGCCAGCTAATCAGTCTGTCTGCTACAAATAATAAAGCATTGTGAAAGTCATTTCAATTTGCCACTCCAGAATGTTTAACATACATGCCCACACCATCAAGAATTGCCTCCTCATAGAATCGACAACTGACGTGACACGTTTTAAGACACTAATTTTTATTGGAGTATGTAATGGATTGCATTCAATCGCCACTTTATAATACTATTCAGATAGCCCCATTCATGCCATGAATACTGCACCAAGATGTTGAACGTTCTCCATCCCAATCACGAAACCAAAGTCCTTGTGAGGTGCTAGGAAGATATTTACACGTTACGACCGCACTGACAGTTAAATTGCACATTCTGATGAACGGAAGTATTCTGCAAGACTCAGGTTCAGGCAGCTGCTGTGCCTGGACTACGGCGTAGTCAATCGACGCCATGTCGCCAGGATGGCATCCTGTGCACTGTGGCTTTTGAAGTACATCTAGATCTACATCTACATTTATACTCCGCAAGCCACCCAACGGTGTGTGGCGGAGGGCACTTTACGTGTCACTGACATTACCTCCCTTTTCTGTTCCAGTCACGTACGGTTCGCGGGAAGAACGACTGTCTGAAAGCCTCCGTGCACGCTCGAATATCTCTGATTTTACATTCGTGATCTCCTCGGGAGGTATAAGTAGGGGGAAGCAATATATTCGATACCTCATCCAGAAACGCACCCTCTCGAAACCTTGCGAGCAAGCTACACCGCGATGCAGAGCGCCTCTCTTGCAGAGTCTGCCACTTGAGTTTGCTAAACATCTCCGAAACGCTATCACGGTTACCAAATAACCCTATGACGAAACGCGCCGCTCTTCTTTGGATCTTTTCTATCTCCTCCGTCAACCCGATCTGGTACGGATCCCACACTGATGAGCAATACTCAAGTATAGGTCGAACGAGTGTTTTGTAAGCCATCTCCTTTGTTGATGGACTACATTTTCTAAGGACTCTCCCAATGAATCTCAACCTGGTACCCGCCTTGCCAACAATTAATTTTATATGATCATTCCACTTCAAATGGTTCCGCACTCATACTCCCAGATATTTTACAGAAGTCACTGGTACCAGTGTTTGTTCCGCTATCATGTAATCATACAATAAAGGATCCTTCCTTCTATGTATTCGCAATACATTACATTTGTCTCTGTTAAAGGTCAGTTGCCACTCCCTGCACCAAGTGCCTATCCGCTGCAGATCTTCCTGCATTTCGCTACAATGTTCTAATGCTGCAACTTCTCTGTATACTACAGCATCATCCGCGAAAAGTCGCATGGAACTTCCGATATTATCTACTAGGTCATTTATATGTATTGTGAAAAGCAATGGGTCATGCGGTAGCATTCTCGCTTCCCACGCCCGGGTTCCCGGGTTCGATTCCCTGCGGGGTCAGGGATTTTCTCTGCCTCGTGATGGCTGGGTGTTGTGTGTTGTACTTAGGTTAGTTAGGTTTAAGTAGTTCTAAGTTCTAGGGGACTGATGACCATAGATGTTAAGTCCCATAGTGCTCAGAGCCATTTTTTTTAAAGCAATGGTCCCATAACACTTCTCTGTGCCACGCCAGAGGTTACTTTAACGTCTGTAGACGTCTCTCCATTGATAACAACATGCTGTGTTCTGTTTGCTCAAAATTCTTCAATCTAGCCACACAGCTGGTCTGATATTCCGTAGGCTCTTACTTTGTTTATCAGGCGACAGTGCGGAACTGTATCGAACGCCTTCCGGAAGTCAAGGAAAATAGGATCTACCTGGGAGCCTGTATCTAATATTTTCTGGGTCTCATGAACAAATAAAGCGAGTTGGGTCTCACACGATCGCTGTTTCCGGAATCCATGTTGATTCCTACAGAGTAAATTGTGGGTTTCCAAAAACGAGCAATAAACATATTCTAAAATTCTACAACAGATCGACGTCAGAGATATAGGTCTATAGTTTTGCGCAACTGCTCGATGACACTTCTTGAAGATTGGGACTACCTGTGATCTTTTCCAATCATTTGGAACCTTCCGTTCCTCTAGAGACTTGCGGTACACGGCTGTTAGAAGGGGGGCATGTTCTTTCGCGTACTCTGTGTAGAATCGAATTGGTATCCCGTCATGTCCAGTGGACTTTCCTCTGTTGAGTGATTCCAGTTGCTTTTTTATTCCTTGGACACTTATTTCGATGTCAGCCACTTTTTCGTTTGTGCGATGATTTAGAGAAGGAACTGCAGTGCGGTCTTCCTCTGTGAAACAGCTTTGGAAGAAGGTGTTTAGTATTTCAGCTTTACGCGTGTCATTCTCTGTTTCAATGCCATCATCATCCCGGAGTGTCTGGATATGCTGTTTCGAGCCACTTAATGATTTAACGTAATACCAGAACTTCCTAGGATTTTCTTTTTACTTTCGAAATCCCTGAACGCTTCACGCATACCCCTCCTTACGCTAACTTTGACAATTTTTAGCTACTGTTTATCTGAGAGGTTTCGGCTGCATTTAAATTTGCAGTGAAGCTCTCTGTGCTTCCGCAGTAGTTTCCTAACTTTGTTGTTGAACCACGGTGGGTTTTTCCTGTCCCTCACAGTTTTACTCGGCACGTATCTGTCTAAAACGCATTTTACGATTGCATTGAACTTTTTCCATAAACACTCAAGATTGTCAGTGTCGGAACAGAAATTTTCGTTTTGATCTGTTAGGTAGTCTGAAATCTGCCTTCTATTACTCTTGCTAAACAGATAAACCTTCCTCCCTTTTTTTATATTCCTATTAACTTACATATTCAGGGATGCTGCAACGGCCTTATGATCACTGATTCCCTGTTCTGCACTTACAGAGTCGAAAGGTTCTGGTCTGTTTGTTATCAGTAGGTCCAAGATGTTACCTCCACGAGTCGGTTCTCTGTTTAATTGCTCGAGGTAATTTTCGGATAGTGCACTCAGTATAATGTCACTCGATGCTCAGTCCCTACCACATGTCCTAAATATCTGAGTATGCCAGTCTACATCTGGTAAATTGAAATTTTCACCTAAGGTTATAACACGCTGAGAAAATTTATGTGAAATGTATTCCAAATTTTCTCTCAGTTGTTCTGCCATTAATGCTGCTGAGTCGGGAGGTCGGTAAAAGGAGCCAATTATTAACCTTGTTCGGTTGTTGAGTGTAACCTCCACCCATAATAATTCACAGGAACTATCCACTTCTACTTCACTAGAGGATAAACTACTACTAACAGCGACAAACACGCCACCACCGTTCGCATGCCATATATCCTTTCTAAACACCATCTGTGCCTTTGTAAAAATTGCGGCAGAATTTATCTCTGGCTTAAGCCAGCTTTCCGTTCCTATAACGATTTCAGCTTCTGTGCTTTCTATCAGCACTTGAAGATCCGGTACTTTACCAATGCAGCTTCGACAGTTTACAATTACAATACCGATTGCTGCTTGGTCCCCACATGTCCTGACTTTGCCCCGCACCCTTTGAGGCTGTTGCCCTTTCTGTACCTGCCCGAGGCCATCTAACCTAAAAAGCGCCCAGTCCACGCCACACAACCCCTGCTACCCGTGTAGCCGCTTGCTGCGTCTAGTCGACTCCTGACCTATCCAGCGGAACCCGAAACCTCACGATCCTATGGCGCAAGTCGAGGAATCTGCAGCCCACACGGTCGCAGAACCGTCTCAGCCTCTGATTCAGACCCTCCACTCGGCTCTGTAGCAAAGGTCCGCAGTCAGTCCTGTCGACGATGCCGCAGATGGTGAGCTCTGCTTTCATCTCGCTAGCGAGACTGGCATTCTTCACCAAATCAGATAGCCGCCGGAAGCCAGAGAGGATTTCCTCCAATCCATAGCGACACACATCATTGGTGCCGACATGAGCGACCACCTGCAGATGGGTGCACCCTGTACCCTTCATGGCATCCGGAAAGACCCTTTCCACAACTGGAATGACTCCCCCCCGGTATGCACACGGAGTGCACATTGGCTTTCTTCCCCTCTCTTGCTGCCATATCCCTAATGGGCCCAGTTACGCGCCTGACGTTGGAGCTCCCAACTACCAGTAAGCCCACCCTCTGCGACTGCCCAGATCTTGTAGACTGAGGAGCAACCTCTGGAACAGTACAGGCAGCCATGTCCGGCCAAAGATCAGTATCTGCCTGAGACAGAGCCTGAAATCAGTTCCTCAGACAAACTGGAGAGGACTTCCGTTCAGTCCTCCGGAATATCCTTCGCCCCCTGCCACACCTCGAGACGACCTCCCACTCTACCACAGGTGAGGGATCAGCCTCAGTGTGGGCAGTGTGCCGGGTAGCCACAGTTGTAGTCCGATCGGGGGATGCGTGGGACGAGCTGGCCGTCCCCGACCAACCCCCATCCAGACCCCCACAGTGATGCCCATTGGCAACAGCCTCAAGCTGTATGACCAAAGCCAACACTGCCTGAAGCTGGGAGCGAAGGGATGCCAACTCAGCCTGCATCTGAACACAGCAGTTGCAGTCCCTATCCATGCTAAAAACTGTTGTGCAAAGAACATCTGAACTAAGCTACAGAGAGCACAAACAAATCGACACAAAATTTAAACGGTTATTAAAATGCAAGATTGCCTAGTAAATGCAGTAATGCTGCTACTTGCGCACTGCTGGCACACTGCTCAGCAGCAGAAGGAGACTACGCGATTTTACACTATTCAGGTACTAAAACGCGATGCTAATACTCTCAAATACTATAATACGCCCGAAATTTATGAATTAAACAATGTAAGTACCAAAAACACACAAGGAAATTAAGAATTAAACTATGCAACATATAAGTGAGCTAGGAATATACGACTTTCTGCTGGCAGCTGCTTATCCAACGGCGGCAGGGAGCACACTGTAGGATGTGGCTGCATACCCTCGTTCAACTTGATCTTAGTCTGTAACAATAAGAGGAAAAAAGTATAATGATTATAATAATAATAATAGTAATCATAATAATTAGAAATGGACTGACATAATATGCAATGATAGTCTTCTTCTTCGAAAATGGTCGTTGCTGCTGCTACTTCTGGTGCTGTTGGCAACACTTCATGATGGACAGCAAATGATGATGTGCATGTAGTCACATTATTTTAAGAAAAATGCTTAAAGGTTGGGGAGCTGAGCTTGCACGGCATTGACTGCAAAGCGGAGGTGCTCGGGGTGGGGGTGAGGGATCCTTCATGCTGGGAACACACATGCAAATTGCGGGGTCGCAGAGAGCGGGCTTACTTCCCGCCCTCCCCCCCCCCCCCCCCTCTGCCCTTTCCTTTCCCTTAGCACGTGATTCCCGGAATAATAAGGAGGTGCTGATGCTGCTGCCTGCGAAATATAACATGTCCAATTTTCACAGCTGTAATATGACACCACACATAAGAAAGCGATGATGCTGATGTCAACTTTATTTGGCCCATTTATCTCCTTGTCATACTACTGAGGTCTACATTCTTAACCTTCATGCGGACGCGCTAAACGGAGTCACGTACGCGCTCCCGCGGGCGGTTGTTCGGCCGCCTAACATTTTTCAACAATCTCTTGGGATTTTCATTTAATTCCTAATTTCCAAAATACATCGACATAGGAACTCTCATAGCATATTTCCAACACATTTTTGATCAAAATTGTTCATCCATCAATAAAGTATACAACGGTACACAAAAAGAATATTTTTATAATTCGATGTTTTGAGAATGTATACTATAAAACTTAGGAGTAGAATTGTTCACTATCTTAGCTCGTCACAAAATAATTTGATTTTGGCTTAGGAAAAGTATTCTTGGTTGAGAAATTACATACTGATTTTCACATGCATTTCTGTGAGTTCAGTAACTCTAATCACTCAATATCCATTTCATCTTCGTTGTACGGCTGACAATAAGTATTGGACTTGTATGTGATTGTTGAATGTTGCAGGCACGCGTTTTTTCACCATCACCGCATTCTCGCTTGGTTTTTGAGGCACATAAATCACATATACCTTTCCTAGTTGGGGCCGGTATCGCTGTATGAACTATATCATTCTCACTGTACTTTTCTGAAAACACTATGAAATCTTCTGGTAGATGCTTCAGTTTCACTCTTCCTTTCAGGTTTTCGCTCATCAGTTCCAAAGCTAACTACTGAAGGATGGTCTTCTTGATATGTCTTCCGCAGTAACTGTGTCGAATTGAAAAATGCGTAACGAATTTATTCCAGCCAAAATGAGTTAGCAGGGAAATATAAACGCAGGCAGCTTTTCCATCTTGCTGTGGAAATTCGAGAGCACATGTGGTCGACAGTGTCAACCCCACTTTTTGTTGAATTATAGTCAGAGGTTTGTAAAGGTTTCTTTGTATCTTCATCAATTGCGTCCGCATCATGCTTGGTCGAGAGAAGTACTAAGGCTTTCCTTTATTTTGTAATAATGAAAATTAGAGTTTTGTCATCTTGACATCCAAACATGTACTCTCCTACCACTGCATTTCTATTTACTGTAACCAATCCGGGTGTAATTTCTTTTTTATCTTACCTCATTGTACCTAAAATTGTTAGGCATCTGCTAAGGAGGTATCCAGCCAATGCGTAACATAAAAATAATTATTTGTTCCTTATATACGTTCAATCAATCTAACCACCAAGTCACAAGGTTTTTTGGATAGTACGTTAGGGCATGGAATTTGTTTTCCGCAGTTCACTTCTAAATTATATATATAAAAAATACGTGCGTCACACAATGCATACATTTTGAATCCATATTTGGCTTGTTTTATTAGACATATACTGGATGAATGGATAGCGTCCTCTATTTGCTCCAACTTCTCATCAAAAGTAGGAAATTCCGCTATGCTGAACGATGTTTGACTCTTTGCAATAAAAATGACAACACTTCTCGGATAGGAGCAAGTTAGTCCGTTGCTTGACATTCCAATCTCGTGCTTAGGTCATCAAATCTGAGAGCCCGCAGCTGAAATCTAAATAGATTTAGGCTGAAATTGGCTGACACAATCATATTTAAAATATTAGGCAAAGTTGGCACGGTTTCCCCTTTTCACCGGAATCAAAAACAAAGCACCAAATAATGATAACATTTCAGCCATTGTTGTTGGCCTATAATACCTACGGCGTACCTAAAAGTTCTTCCTACCTTAGGCTAGGGTTTGACGTGCCAGGTTTTTCCTTTCAGCATAAATATTCGTGTATCTTACGGTATCTTCTAACGTTCCAGGAGTTATCGTACACTGAAAAAATTCCAGCAGAGTTTTAAATTGTGTAGCTTCTCCTCTAGGGCCTGGTAATGTTTGGATTATATGTTCTAGCTTAGTTTTTGAACCAGCAAAACTGGGAATGCTCGCCCAAATATCCTTATCTAAACTCCTGCAAATTGAAATAAGAACACCGTGAATTCATTGTCCCTGGAAGGAGAAACTTTATTGACACATTCCTGGGGTCAGATACATCGCATGATCAAACTGACAGAACCACAGGCACATGGACACAGGCAACAGAGCATGCACAATGTCGGCACTAGTACAGTGTATATCCACCTTTCGCAGCAATGCAGACTGCTATTCTCCCATGGAGACGATCGTAGAGATGCTGGATGTAGTCCTGTGGAACGGCTTGCCATGCCATTTCCACCTGGCGCCTCAGTTGGACCAGCGTTCGTGCTGGACGTGCAGACCGCGTGAGACGACGCTTCATCCAGTCCCAAACCTGCTCAATGGGGGACAGATCCGGAGATCTTACTGGCCAGGGTAGTTGACTTACACCTTCTAGAGCACGTTGGGTGGCACGGGTTACATGCGGACGTGCATTGTCCTGTTGGAACAGCAAGTTCCCTTGCCGGTCTAGGAATGGTAGAACGATGGGTTCTATGACGGTTTGGATGTACCGTGCACTATTCAGTGTCCCCTCGACGATCACCAGAGGTGTACGGCCAGTGTAGGAGATGGCTCCCCACACCATGATGCCGGGTGTTGTCCCAGTGTGCCTCGGTCGTATGCAGTCCTGATTGTGGCGCTCACCTGCACGGCGCCAAACACGCATACGACCATCACTGGCACCAAGGCAGAAGCGACTCTCATCGCTGAAGACGACACGTCACCATTCGTCCCTCCATTCACGCCTGTCGCGACACCACTGGAGGCGGGCTGCACGATGTTGGGGCGTGAGCGGAAGACGGCCTACCGGTGTGCGGGACCGTAGCCCAGCTTCATGGAGACGGTTGCGAATGGTCCTCGCCGATACCCCAGGAGCAACAGTGTCCCTAATTTGCTGGGAAGTGGCGGTGCGGTCCCCTACGGCACTGCGTAGGATCCTACGGTCTTGGCGTGCACCCGTGCGTCGCTGCGGTCCGGTCCCAGGTCGACGGGCACGTGCACCTTCCGCCGACCACTGGCGACAACGTCGATGTACTGTGGAGACCTCACGCCCCACGTGTGGAGCAATTCGGCGGTACGTCCACCCGGCCTCCCGCATGCCCACTATACGCCCTCGCTCAAAGTCCGTCAACTGCACATACGGTTCACGTCCACGCTGTCGCGGCATGCTACCAGTGTTAAAGACTGCGATGGAGCTCCGTATGCCACGGCAAACTGGCGCAGCTAGCGCCATTCGACGGCCAACACCGCGGTTCCTGGTGTGTCCGCTGTGCCGTGCGTGTGATTATTGCTTGTACAGCCCTCTCGCATTGTCCGGAGCAAGTATGGTGGGTCTGACACACCGGTGTCAATGTGTTCTTTTTTCCATTTCCAGGAGTGTATATAAAATCTCAAATCACTTGCTGTTAAGTCTTGTTGACCTATGTCTTCTTCTTTTTCGCCGATTTCCAAATCAATCTCTGAGTCACTTAGATGTATATCGTACTGAATCCTCTATTTTTCATAATCTGGGTCATCAGAAATATCACCTTCTACGTGTTCCTCGTGGAGTTTCCCCTCTGCTTTCTCACTATCCAATTCATACAAAATTTCGACATATGTCATCAAAAGTAAGGCATCCTCGTTACCATTATGAAACAATAATAATGGTTACTTTTCACAAGAAAAGGTTCTTCGAATAAAAATGTGCAGAAGCGGGAAGAAAAATAGAATTTGTGAAAAAAACATTATATAAAGCAATGCACAGAGAGTAGAGTACGGAAAAGAGTCCATAAAAGTGTGAAATTGTAGAGGAATGACAAAAATAAATACTGACATTCTGAAGTAAAAGAAGCGCTCGCAAGGCGGCAAACTGACCGAAATTCCTGTGTTGTGTGCGCTCTCAAGGCGGTGAAAAGACCGTCTTACCTGTTCAGACTTATACTGTGTGGCAGAGAGGAGTGATTTCAGTGAACTTTGAGCAGAATCTGCCGGAAGAGAGTAGAACTAGAGAATACATGCCCGTCCCACCGCCCTTACCTTTGTGGAGTTACTGTGGCGAGAAATTGTAAGAAGGCGGTGTCATTACGGACCGCGCGAGCGCGTGAATGTTAATGAAGGTTAATCCTGCACTGGTAAGGGGTGGGCTAGACTCCTGATTACTGACGCTCTAACAAGAGAAAGTTCCCTACGCACCCACTCAGATTTAGTGGTAAGATGGGCCAGTAGATAACCAATCAAAAACTCAGCAGAGATGAAGCAAGAAAACACGAAGAAGGTGTACTGATCTGTGAAAATAGAAGCAAAACAGGAACAGTGAATGGTCTAAGTTGTGATGGGAAACACTGAGCGCATTTGAAGAGGCACGGAATAGTGGTCATGTGATTTCTATGCTGGAGTGAAAAGGAGTAACTCCGTGTTGAAATTTCCCTAGTGCCCCTCCTTCTTTTCAGATAATTGTGAACTGTCTTCCGGAGCTGACGTGTTTTTCGCTGTATTCAAATTCGTGTCTGTGTCGTGGTGTAACGGCCGTTTGCAACACCAAAGTGTAAGGAAGGACTTTCAGAGGTACGTACCTCCGATTTGTTCTACGCAAGTACCACACGTTATACAAGGTGTTACAAAAAGGTAAGGCAAAACTTTCAGACAACATTCCTCACACACAAAGAGAGAAAATATGTTATGTGGACATGTGTCCGGAAACGCTTACTTTCCATGTTAGAGGTCATTTTATTACTTCTCTTCAAATCACATTAATCACGGAATGGAAACACGCAGCAACAGAACGTACCAGCGTGACTTCAAACACTTTGTTACAGGAAATGTTCAAAATGTCCTCCGTTAGTGAGGATACATGCATCCACCCTCCGTTGCATGGAATCCCTGATGCGCTGATGCAGCCCTGGAGAATGGTGTATTGTATCACAGCCGTCCACAATATGAGCACAAAGAGTCTCTATATTTGGTACCGGGGTTGCGTAGAGAAGAGCTTTCAAATGCCCCATAAATAAAAGTCAAGAAGGTTGAGGTCAGGAGAACGTGAAGGCCATGGAATTGGTCCGCCTCTACCAATCCATCGGTCACCGAATCTGTTGTTGAGAAGCGTACGAACACTTCGACTGAAATGTGCATGAGCTCCGTCGTGCATGAACCACATGTTGTGTCGTACTTGTAAAGGCACATGTTCTAGCAGCACAGGTAGATTATCCTGTATGAAATCATGATAATGTGCTCCATTGAGCGTAGGTGGACGAAACTAAAATGAGCTCTAACATGGAATTAAGCGTTTCAGGACACATGTCCCCATAACGTCTTTTCTTTATTTGTGTGTGAGGAATGTTTCCTGAATGTTAGGCCCTACCTTTTCGTAGCACCCTGTATATGACTCCTGCGATCCTTTTTGGAAATTTTGACTCTTGAGTTCCTTTGTTGCAACGTGGTTCACGGCAGTTTATTTGTTGTTGTTATATCTGTGAGAGGCCTATGGGGCATCTAGCCTGGTATCACTTTTACTTGCGAAGGTAATATACTCTTACAACATGACTCATATCATATAACCATTTTATAGCATGACAACTGCCAAATCTACGGAAAGAAAACAGTCATTTCAATGACCGGACAGAAACTCCAGAATTTTGTGGAAAAAAAGTGTGAGTCGAGGGAGATTTGAAGACAGATGTCTCGCTTTGTAGTCGAACACCGTAACCACACAGCCACAACGCTCTAGTTCTTGCGGTAGCCTTGATGTTGTACATCTTGAAATTGGAGCGTTCACGGGTTCTGATTTTCTTCTTTTGCCACGATTCAGTACAGCTTCTTCCTGATTTCATGCTTGATCTGTGTTTAGTTTCCGACGGGCTATCCACTGGACAATTTTACTGTTAAATCTGAGGGGGTTGCGATGAGGAATTCCCTAGTAAGTCATCCTGATCCTAACAGGACTTTGTTTTGGATAGTGGCGGAATAACCACTTGACGTTGTGGTTCCAGAGTATGCTTCCCACTTTTTTTGATGTGTTCCCGACGTCCGAGATGGTCACCGTTGCAACAAATTTCCCTACATTTTCAAAAGGCAGTAGTATCGGCTCCTTCGGTCTTACGACATTTTGTATCTTTCAGTTGCTGTAACTGTCTGTACGAACACGGTTTGTAGGTGCTGCTGTTGTGTTGCTAGACTGTCTTGATTCGAGATTTCGCGTGCCTTGTGCACTATTCTGTTTAGAACCCCACCCCTAGACGCAAATGAAACAATTTGAGGTACAGAACCCTGTCTCTGAAACAGATGAATGCAAAATTACCAAGCTGAGCACTGGTGCTAGTGAAATACGGGATCTTACTAATCTTTGGTTGTAGTGTGTTAAACAGATTAATTGTACACGTAGTTGCTAATACTATAGTATTGGCATACCCATTAGCGTACATAATGAAGGGCGGTGGAGCGATACACAACCAACGCACTTTCAGTAGCATGATATGTATACTGTCACGGCCTGTCCTAATGTAACAGCTTCTAACACTTGCAAATAAAATGTACTTAGAAGAAGCACTCTTTGCCCACAGGGATGAGGCGCCGTTACCCAGAGCTCCTGCTCATATGGCAGGAAAGACATGGATTTAAATCTCTACCTCGTTTCTTAAGTTCATCGTAAATTTCACCCTTAACAGCTGGGGTATTTGTTGTGGACAGTATCCTTTTGTTACCAAGAAAAAAACCTGAGCAATACCAAGAAGCGAACCAGTTGCTCCATATGGCAGCCATCTCCGCTGACCACTCACAAGGGAACCTCCCCATCGCACCCCCTCAGATTTAGTTATAAATTGGCACAGTGGATAGGCCTTGACAAACTGAACTCAGATAAATCAAGAAAAGAGGAAGGAGTTGTGTGGAACTATGAAAAAAATAAGCAAAATATACAAAGTGAGTAGCTTATGCGCACGATAGACAATATCAAGGTTAGTGTAATCTAAGCAGCGCCGTGATCCGGTGGTTTGCGTGAGTAGCTGCGGAACATGAGGGCGTTGGTTCAAGTCTTCCCTCGAGTGAAAAGTTTAATTTTATATTTTCAGACAATTATTATCTGTCCGTCCGTCCGTCCGATGCGAGGTAACTGCGCCGTAGTATAGGGACGCTAAACCTAAAGAAACATCTAAACATATTCCTGACGTGTGACGCACATGCCGTCACCAGCGTCGTATAGAATATATCACACGTGTTTTCCTGTAGAGGAACCGGTTGACCTATGACCTTGCGATCAAATGTTTTCAGTTTCCATTGGAGAGGCACGTCCTTTCGTCTACTAATCGCACGGTGCGGTCGCAAAACACAGGCACTAAACTTATAACAGTGAACAAAGACATCAATGGACGAACGTACAGATCATAACTTTGTGAAAATATACTTTTCACTCGAGGGAAGACTTGAACCAAGGACCTCTTGTTCCGGAGCTAATCACGCTAACCACGGGACCACTGCTCTTCTTAGATTACACTGACCTACATGTTACCTATCTTGCACATGGACTACTCAGTTTGTATATTTTGCTTATTTTTTTCATAGTTCCACACATCTTCTTCCTGTTTTCTCGATAGATCTGTGATCAGTTTGTCAAGACCTATCCATTGTGCCAACTTATAACTAAAACTGAGGGGGTTGCGATGTGGAGGTTCCCTTGTCAGCCACGGAGGTGGACATTCGTACATACTGTCCGACAAAATAAGTGAAGCACCCAAAAGAGGAAGATGAACTGAAATGAAACTTCACAAGTTGGTAGGTATATGACGTTCTAGCAGCGATTAGAAAATAGAGTCTTACTTACTAAGAAATTCGCAATATGAGCCCACCTACCAGCATGACATATCATCACCTCTGGCCTAGATGTATGCCCTGACTCGATTGGGATGGATGTCGTAAACCCGTTGTATTCTCCTGAGGCAAGCAGGCCCACAACGGCTGTACCTGATCGTTGATATTCTGGAGTCGGGCAATGGGATGATGTAAATTCTGGAGTCGGGCAATGGGATGATGTAAAAGCTGGTCCCGCAGATATTCTATCACGAACAGGTCCGGGGATCGCAGTGACCACGGGACTACCCAAGCATCAAGAAGACGAAAATGATATTTAATTGAACGCTCAGCTGCCGACAGGTGTTGTTGATATACCTCGATGGGGACAGCTGAAAATGTTTGCCCCGACCGTTACTCGAACCCGTGACCTCCTGATTACATGGCAGACGCGCTATTGGTCTGCGCCAACGAGGACACAGATGAATAGTGCGGCTGCAGGGACTTATCACTTGCACGCTTCCCGTGTGACCCACATTCCCAACTGTCCGCAATCTACATATTTAATGTACTTAATAGGTATTTTCCCATCCACTCATTACTCGCGCACACTAAGCTGACGATTCCAGTAAGAGTTTGGGCAATCACAACAGCCCTTACCAGAAATAATACCCGATGACTCCCGAAACAATGACACCAGGTGTAACACCACTGTGTCTTACTTAATCATTGGGCAGGCCGAAGTGGCCGAACGGTTCTAGGCGCTACAGTCTGGAACTTCGCGACCGCTACGGTCACAGGTTCGAATCCTGCCACGGGCATGGATGTGTGTGACGTCCTTAGGTTAGTTAGGTTTAAGTAGTTCTAGGTTCTAGGGGCTGATGACCTCAGCAGTTAAGTACCATAGTGCTCAGACCTATTTACTAAATCGTTGGAAAAATGGGACCTCCAACCAGATAGCCCCCATACTCGCCGACGATGATCATCTGGAACCATCATTAATCGCTGAACACAGTGTGAAGGCGTTTGTCAGCATGATTCTCGGTCATGGCACAACTACAAACTGAAACGTCTATATACATCTACTTTTATACCTATACTCTTCGAGCCACTGTAAAGTGCGTGGCAGACGCCAAGTCCCACGGCACTACTTATTAGGTCCTTGTTTCAGTTGCATTCACGTATGGACAGCGGGAAGAATGATTGTATAAATGCTTTTGTGATTTATGTAATTCATCTGTTCTTATCCCAACGGTATCTATGTGGGCGGTATAAACAGGTTATAGTATATTCGAAGAGTCATAATTGGAATCCGGTTCTTGAAACTTTGTTGGTCGACTTTTGTTAGGACAGTTTCCGCCGATGTTCAAGAGTCTGCCAGTTCACCTCTTTCAACGTCTCTGCGCCACTCTCCAGCCAGTCACACAAATCTGTCACCATTCATCTAGCCCGTCTCGGTATACGTTACTTTGCCCTATTTGGTATGGGTCCCACACACTTGAGCAATATTCTAGGATAGGTTCTTATGAATGATTTTTAAGCATCTACGTTTTAGACAGATTGCATTTCCCCAGTATCCTACCAATAAACCGAAGTGAAATTCCTGCTTTACCAACGACAAAACCTATGAGATCGTTCCATTTCGTTTCTTCAGTATGTTTTACACCAAAGTATTTGTTTGAGTTACGCGATTCGTACTGTGATTCGCTGATGTTATTCCTACCATCCTATGCTTATTCCTTTTTAGAAGTGCACTATTTTACATTTCTGAACGTTTGATGCAAGAAATTTGAAATCTCATTCAAATCTGACAATATTTGATCAGCTTCGTTCACATTGTACTTCACTGTAGATAATTGATCATGTGCGAGAAATCTGAGGTTGCTATTCGTATTGTCTATAAGGTCATTAATATATAACATGAGTAGCTAGGTACCCAACACACTTCCCTGGGGTCCATCCCAAGTTATTTCTACAGTTGCCGATGACTGTCCATCCAGGATAGTATGCTGCGCTCTTCCTACCAAGAAATCCTCAATGCGCTCACAAATTTTGCCTGATACAGCATGTGATTGTACATTTGATAATAAGCGTAGGTGTGATACTAAATCAAATGCTTTTCGGGTATCGAGCAATGCTGGATCTGCCTGACTACTTTGATCCATGGCTTTCAGGATACAATGTGTAAAAGGTGACAGTTGGGTTTCACACGATCTATGCTTTCAATATCTACACTGGTTGGTATAAAGGAGGTCGTCCTGTGGGAGATTGTGTTTGAGCTGAGAATATGATAGAAGATTCTGCAACAAATGAACGTTAAAGGTAATGAACAGTAGTTTTGGGAATCGTTGCTGTTCCGCTTCTTGCAGACAGCTGTGAACTGTACTTTCTGCGACCTACTGGGCACTGTTTTTTATTCGAGATATCTACGATATAGCATATTTAACCACCGCATTAACTCAGCGGAAATCGCGCATAGAATCTGATTGGAATTCCACTGGGCCTGGGTATTAGTTCAATTATAACGGTTTCAGCTCCTTTTCAACGCCACTGGCAGTAAAATTTAATTCACTCACCTTTCATTGGTACTATAGCCAGCCTACACTCGCTGGGATTATGTGTTTTTAATAACCTGTGTTGCCTAATGTATCTTATGTAGAAGGAAAAACATCGATTGCGAAAAACAATGCTAGCCAAAAGAATGCAAACAAGGTTATTACTTGATCGCTATTAACAAATAATAAATGTGTTCGCAAAGATGGGAAAGAGATTTTGTATGGAAAAAAATAATGCGTTGTAGTTAGCTAAAATTTTGACTAAGTGATTGAAATAGTATAACATTGTTAGATTAATAATTTACGCTCTCCAGCTAAAAAATTAGCAAATGTTAAAATCTCGTAATGACTGAACTGAGCCGGCCGGAATGGCCGTGCGGTTCTAGGCGGTACAGTCTGGAACCGAGTGACCGCTACGGTCGCAGGTTCGAATCCTGCCTCGGGCACAGATGTTTGTGATGTCCTTAGGTTAGTTAGGTTAAATTAGTTCTAAGTTGTAGGCGACTAATGACCTCAGAAGTTAAGTCGCATAGTGTTCAGAGCCATTTGAATCATTTGACCGAACTGAGACTACGTAAATAAATACATGTAGTAGAAAGGTTGTAGCGGGACAAAAATACGTTCAGTCGAGCATGAATGAGAAGGCCACGTATGACAAAGTGTTTTTAAATTAATCAAAAATACCCTGAAATTATCTGCTACTAACAAAAACCAATAATGGTCAATTTCTACCAGAACTGAATGCGAGATGTACTGAATAATTGCACTGTAATGGTACTGTAATGGAACCTGCAGTCAGTCTGGCGAAGCAAATACCCAAGACTAGTCTTAGTTTCGTAATATATGTTACTGCATTATCTAATTACAAACACCTTTCTTATGATACTGTTACGAAATCAAAAACACATAAAATATATCCAAACATACGAAAAAATGATAAAAGTCACTTTCTCTAAACAGCATATGCGCTTTGTTGATATTGGTTTTACTTTTCTTTTTGACAGTCCTTACTAAGTTACTGCTTAGATTAAGTAGGAGTACTACAATGCCAAAAGAATGTTGACTATTACTGCTTCTGGTTTCATGTACTGTTAAATTTAAAGTAACAGCCAATGTAGTTAATTTTCTCTCGACTGAAATGAATTCATCTCTTTCACTTATGATTCCCGGTAATAATGATGAAAGGGTAGGAACCTGGTGACGGTTAATGAACTAGAATAATCAGTAGCGCTAATAATATTTTTTGGTCAACTAAGAAACACTATTAAGTTCCAAGCACTGAAACTACGATGCCGCCAAGCTGCGTATATTACTGAAAAGATAACTGGCTTTATCTTACTTTGTGCCGATTTGCAGATTGTGTGACGTAATGCATTTTGTAACGAGCAGTATTAGCAATAGGGTCTCATTTAACAGCGATCAAATTTTAATCATTCTGGCCACACAGTATTCTTCTTCAGTTATGAAGTCTTCCCATATCGTTGGTACGACGTCCAGTCATGTACTCGCCCATCTATTCATAATGCCTTCCCATGCTTAAACACCATTTTGAAAACACTGTTCGTTACGCCGTAGACCACTGTCACTTTCCCTCCAAACCTCACCACAGAGATTAGCGATTCTCTGTTGCTACTAACCTGTTCGCTGTGCCCAATGATGCTAATGACAACTTTGATGTAGGTCCTTCGAATTCCATACGATACGAACATCCCTAACAATGTAAACGTTTCTGCCACAAATATTTTACATCATTCTCTTTTCAATAGTTTTTTTCGTAATTGCATTACAGTTTTTTGAATAGAGAATACATCCAAAGTTAATAATGTACATACATCAAAAGAAATTTCATTAAAATTACTGAATCAATCAGCAGAAAAATTATGACGCTTTTGTGTTGTGTGATAAGACGAGAAAGAAAATGGGACAACTCTCCCCGGTTTTCCTTTGTAAAGGAACATTTGAAAACCGAGTTAATAATGTTTGATTTTGCTCCTTTACTGACTTTTCCGGTTCAAATCTTGTCGATGAGTGCCTGGAGGATTACTGTGGTGCTACTAACAGTATATTACCAACGTCCTAAATTTCTTTGTGTTTTGTGAATAATCTTTTTACTGTATCCTGCTATGGTACTCACTGAAGACTTCAGTTACTGCTGTCTTCACTTCTGAAAGAGGTTCATTCAGCATCTCTCTGTGTACAGTTCTATGCTTTATTTTATACCTATAATGCAGCATTATGCATTAGTTTCTGTTTATTTATGAGTTACTTATATTGACTGTATACGATGGAGGATCGCTCCCGTTGTGAATTGCTCAGCCCATAGTTTGTATGTGTACGAAGTTGCATTGAAGTTCGACCTTGTCTTCTAGGTGCCTCACCTTTTTAGCCAGGCTGTGTACATTGTTCCAAAATACATTACTGCACTATGTGAGCAAGAGTATCCGGACATCCCCAAAAACAAACGTTTCTCATATTTGATGCATTATGCTACCACCTACTGCCAGGTACTCCACATCAGCGACATCAGTAGTAATTAGACATCGTGAAAGAGCAGAATGGGGCTCTCCGAGAATCTCACTGACTTCGAACGTTGTCAGGTGATTGGGTCACATGTGTCATCGTCTGTACGAGAGATTTCCACACTCTGAAACATCTCTAGGTCCACTGTTTTCGATGTGATACTGAAGTGGAAACATGAAGGGTCACGTACAGCACAAAAGCGTACAGGCCGGCCTCGTCTGTAGACTAACAGAGACCGCCGACAGATGAAGATGGTCGTAATTTGTAATAGGCAGACATCTACGCGGACCACAATACAGGAATTCCTAACTGCACCAGGATCCACTGCAAGTACTATGACAGTTAGGCGGGAGGTGGGAAACTTGGATTTCATGGTCGAGTGACTGCTCATAAGCCACAGATAACACTGCTAAATGCCAAACGACGTCTTGCTTAGTGTAAGGAGGGTAAACATTGGACGACTGAACAGTGGAAAAACGTTTTCTGGAGTGACAAATCACGCTATACAACGTGACGATCCGATGGCAGGGTGTGGGTATGGCGAATGCTCAGTGAACGCCATCTGCCAGCGTGTGTAGTGCCAACAGTAAAATTCGTAGGCGGTGGTGTTACGGTGTGATCATGTTTTTCATGGAGGGGGCTTGCACCCCTTGTTGTTTTGCGAGGCACTATCAGAGCACGGGTCTACACTGATGTTTCACCACCTTCTTGCTTCCCACTGTTGAAGAGAAATTCGGGGATGGCGATTGCATCTTTCAGCACCATCGAGCACCTGTTCATAACGCACTGCTTATGTCAGAGTGGTTACACGAAAATAACATCCTTGTGGTGGACTGGCCTGCACAGAGTTCTAACCTGAATCCTACAGAACACCTTTAAGATATTTTGGGACGCCGACCTCTAGCCAGGCCTCACCGACCGACATCGATACCTCTCCTCAGTGCAGCACACCTTAAGAATAGGCTGCCATTCCCCAGGCAACCTTCCAGAACCTAAATGAACGTATGCCTGCGAGAGTGGCAGCTGCCATCAAGACGAAGGATGGACCAACACCATAATGAATTCCAGCATTACCGATGGAGGCCGCCACGGACTTGTAAGTCATTTTCAGTCTGATGTCCAGAGTCTTTTTATCACATAGTGTATGTGTTTGAGTTACAGAGGTAAAACGGTGGTGAATTTCCCTGATTCCACAGTTATTATTATACCTTGTCTTACTTCCTGGTAAGACGCTGAATGAATGAATGAATGAACGAATGAACGAACGTCACAGGAGAAAGGAATACGCACGGATTTCTAAACTAAACGGAGCATTTATAAGTTAAGTGTGTGACGATCATGCGCGAATTTTACCAGTAGTTTGTTAAAATTCTGATTTCATACATTGGTGGCAACAGCTTAACGACTTGACAGTGAGATGAAATATTGCAACGGCAACGGAATATGTGGATGTACTGATGTTGTTGATGCGGTGCATATGAAGTGTTTCCGCTGTTCCATGGGAGTGGCTGCCTCCCTAACAAGTTAGCGACAAGGCTTTAAATGGAGGCCACCACTTCTCAAGCCAGGTGTGTACTTTGTTCTTCATGTTCTCAGTATTAAACTCTAACATTTACCTTTAATCTTGCTCGTCTCTTTCCCTTGCCCTCCCATACTTCTTCTTCCCTCCCTCTCTCTTCGGAATAGTTACGTAGCCGGAATATTTGAGGTTTGTAAGTAGTTTTTGTTGCTGTTCTTGAAGACGGTGTTCTCTGAACTATCGTTGACACCATGCACAATCACCAAATTGCCTTGCATTAGGAAAGTAGAATGCGCTCAAGGATTGTATGCAGTCAATTTACACTGTCCAGCGCTGATTGTCTTCTTCGAAGTGACAATGTTATCTTTGTGCTACTCCTTTTGATCCTAGTGTTTCTGTTCTTCTCTCTCTCTCTCTCTCTCTCTCTCTCTCTTGCTGTCTCTATCTGTGTGTGTGTGTGTGTGTGTGTGTGTGTATGTGTGTGTGTGTGTTTGTGCGTGAGTGTGTGTGTTGCGTCACCTTGGGGGTCATCACACTCCCCAGGTGCGGCATATTGTGTGGGAAATACGCTGACGGAAAAAAAATCACAACACCAGAAAGGAGCTGTGCGACATACATGAAAGTTAGTCAGTGTGTTTCAACATGTGAAAGATGATGTCTACTCAGATTCCTCCCCAGTCGCGTAAGATTGGCGCCATGTGTCCCTATGAGAATGGAAATCCGGTTTGCTTTACATACACGCTGCGAGCGTTAGTTACCTTTGAGAGTGGACATGGTGTGTTTTAATTAGTCAATAATGCCTTTAAGACAACAAAGACTCCATTATCATCACCTCTCTGAGTTTAAACGAGATCATGTAATAGGGCTACATGAAGCTGGGTGTCCCTTTTGCGACATTGTAGAAAGACTTGGTAGGAATGTAACCACCGTAGACGATTGCTAACTGCTGTTTCCACGAGAATGTACAGTCGAGATGTCCGGGCTCTGTAGCCCTATATGGAATTGTCGAGAAGGAAGACAAACATGTTCGGCGTATGCTCTTTGGCATCGTACTGCATCTGAAATAATGATCCGAGCAGTAATTGCCACCACAGTGACACAAACAATTGTTAGAAATCTGTTACTTCAAGGACAGCTCGCGTCCAGACATCATGTAGCATGCATTCCAGTGGTCCCAAACCTCCGGAATTTCTCGACTTCATTGCTGTCAAGAGAGAGCTCATAGGAGGGCTGGGTAGACGTCTGTAGCGTTTTGTGATGAAATCCGGTTATCCCTTGGTGCCAGTGATGGGCGATTTGTGGTTGGAAGGCGGACAGTTGAGGGCCTGGAACTAACCTGCCTGCGTGGTAGACACACTGTACCTACACCTGGAGCTATGGTATGGGATGCGATTTTGTATGACAGTAGGAGCACTACCGTGTTTATTCCACGCTCCCTGACTAAAAAATTTTAAGTAATCTGGATATCCGACCTGTTATCCGGCCATTCATGTACAGCATTACAGGTGTTTTCCAACAGGATAACACTCACCCACATACCCCTGTTGTAACCCAACATACTCAACAGATTTTCGGTATGTAGCATTGGCCTGCTCGATCACCAGATCTATCTCCAGTCGAGCAAATGTGGGACAACACCGGACAATAACTCCAGAGTCATCCAAATGCCGCATTAATCGTTCATTTATTGACCATCCAAGTGCAACAGGCATGGAATTCCATCTCACAAACTGATATTCGGCACCTGTACAACACAATGTATACACGTTGGCATGTTTGCATCGAACATTATGTTTTGTGCTGGCAGAAGAGGCAACACCGTGTTACGAGTGGAGGCCGAAATGCACGCGTTTTAGCTCACGCAGGCTGGCGTGAAGAGAGAAGAACTATACTGACTTGAGGTGTGGAACATGACAAGGAATGCCAACTCAGAAAGAAGACATAATTAGTTTGATACTAAACTTTAATCCATTAATGATGAGCGTCGCTCTTGAAGGTACATGATTCACAATATTATCTGTTCAGAATACATTCTTGAAGATAGTTCTTATAGTAACTGAATATGGCGCCTTGCTAGGCCGTAGCAGATGACGTCTCTGCAAATGAGAGCGTATGTAGACAGTGAACCATCGCTAGAAAAGTCGGCTGAACAACTGGGACGAGTGCAAGGGAGTCTTTCTAGACTAGACCTTCCGTGTGGCGGCGCTCGGTCTGCAATCACTGGTAGTGGTTACACGCGGGTCCGACGTATACTAACGGACCGCGGCTGATTTAAAGGCTACCACCTAGCAAGTGTGGTGGCTGGCGGTGACACCACATTATGGTGGCTACTCCGCTCATTATTGTCGCAGGATTTCACGTTTACAGTGACTTATCTCACTTGTACGTTAACGTATGATCTTGCAGTATTAATCACTTAAATATGTTATCTGGACATACGTATTTCCTAAATTTCATTGCTCTAGATGAATTATTTTGTTGTGCTGTGATTCTTTTCCAGTCAGTGTATTTCAGATTCAGGCACACAAAATCTCTTAGTGAAACAATTAAAAGTGCATAAATTCCAAATACTTATCGATGTGATCTTTAGTCACAGTGTATTCTGATAGCCTTTTTAGGAGCAAGTTGTCTACAAGATTCTATGATATCAATAAAGAAGTAAAATTTATATTTCTCCTTCGCTAGTTTCGTGAAGACGCGATAAAAAATACCTAAAGAAGAAAGGACGATGAGGTCATTATAAAGAGAGTATAAGATTAGCTTGGGAAAGGATGGGGATAGAAATCTTTAGTATCGTGCTACTTTGATGATGAGTCACTGACGTCAGTTGTGTCAGACCCTACGTCTTTCGACCACGTTCGTGCGAAAACCGCTAGGCGATGCAGATGACCACGCCCTCTAGCAAACAGTCCATAAATTCGCAAGTGCAACTAACCGTTATATGCTTCAGCATACTGAATAAAGCATTTAGCTATTGCGAAATCCTAGTATCTGTGCTAAGAACCGGTGCTAACTTCCTGATTACGTTCATGAATTTGTAAACTGGTATTACAGATATGACTTTGGTTTCATTTGGTTCAAATGTTCAGATGTGTGTGAAATCTTATGGGACTTAACTGCTAAGGTCATCAGTCCCTAAGCTTACACACTACTTAACCTAAATTATCCTAAGGACAAACACACACACCCATGCCCGAGAGAGGACTCAAACCTCCGCTGGGACCAGCTGCACAGTCCATGACTACAGCGCCTGAGACCGCACGGCTAATCCCGCGCAACGATTTGATTTTGCTTTTCGATTCTGTTGACGAATCTCCAGACGAGAGAACCGAATATACGTGTCGGTCGAGGGCTATACAGCAGCCACGCTACTACGAACAGCAACTTTCGCAACACCAGTTAGCCACCCTCTCTGCTCCTACCAGTCACAGTGTTCTAGTTATAATATCGTACCCTATGGTATAAAATCTACTGCATCCTTTTCAAAGGGAGCATCTCACAATTTGCCTTAAGCTGTTTAGGAAAAACTAATAAATTCTAAATTGGATGGCTAGAATGGGTTATGAGCTGCCGTCCTCCTCCATGCGAATCCAGAGCCTTACCACTGTGCTTCTCCAATAGGTACGATATCTGGTCAAAGGTATCCGAAACCCCGACGTAATGCGGAGTACACCAACCTCGAAACAGTATAAAAGGAATCAGGAAGTAGTGTTTTGTCATTAGAGAAGCAGTAACATCAGAAAATCAGGGGGCCTCACTAACTTCGAGCGTAGAGTATTCGTTGGGCGTCACCTGAGTAACAAATCCATTTTAAGCATTTCAGCCATTCCAAAGCTGCCGAAGTCGGCAGTTGGTGATGTGATTGTGAAGCGGAAACGCGACGGCCAAGTACTACGAAGAGTGGTTGTAAAAAATCTCACGTTATCAGGGGATCACTCATGAGTTCCAAAGTGCTATCAACAGTCTAGCTTGCACAATTACTGAACGGAGGGAGTTAAAAAGAATGGAGTATAATCTTCGAGCAGCTTGTAAGCAACACACCTTTGTAGTCAATGATAAGCGACACTTCAGATGTGTAAAGAGCGACGCCACTGGAGAGTGGATGATTGGACAAGTGTGATTTGTAGGGATGAATCACCCTTTACCCTGTGGCAGTCGGATGGAAGGGTGTGGGTTTAGCGAATATCTGGATAAGGTAACCTGCTATCACTAATAGTGCCAACAGTGAAGAATGGAGCAGGTTGTCTTACGATAACGCTGGCCGGGTGGCCGAGCGGTTCAGTCTGGAACTGCACGACCGCTACGGTCGCAGGTTCGAATCCTGCCTCGGGCATGGATGTGTGTGATGTCCTTAGGTTAGTTAGGTTTAAGTAGTTCTAAGTTCTAGGGGACTGATGACCTCAGATGTTAAGTCCCATAGTGCTCAAAGCCATTTGAACCATCTTACGATATCGGAGTGTTTCTTGTGGTTGGGGTGAGGTCCTAATATTGCGCTTTAGAGAATGTCATATACGGAAGGATACAAACCCATTTTGTAACGTTGTGCACTGTGTACTGTGGAGGAACAGTTTGGAGACTATAACTGTATCAGCAGTACAACGCACCTTATCATAAAGCAGCATCCGTGTGGCAATGGTTTGTGGTTCAAAAAATGGCTCTGAGCACTATGGGACACAACTGCTGTGGTCATTAGTCCCCTAGAACTTAGAACTACTTAAACCTAACTAACCTAAGGACATCACACACATCGATGCCCGAGGCAGGATTCGAACCTGCGACCGTAGTAGTCGCACGGTTCCGGACTGCGCGCCTAGAAAATGGTTTGTGGACGATAACCTACTGAAATGGCTGGCCTGCTCACAGTCCCAACCTTTGGCATGACTTTGGGCGTAGACTTCGCTCCAGACCCGGTGCAGAACATCACTACTTTTCCTCGTTTCGGCTCTTGGGGAAGAATGGGCTGCCATTCCTATTCACTAGACAGCTTGATGCAGTATTCAATTTCTTAACTTCTAAAAAATAATGATCTCATACTAAGTGGAGATTTTAATTTACATTTTCTGGAGGATAGTTACTCAAGATACATTCTTGAGTCTCTTACCACTTCTTACTCGCATAATCTCATTCCATTAGTACAGTTCCCAACCAGGGTTATGGGTATCAGCAGCACTTCTATTGATAACATTTTCATAGATACTATCACAGTAGCAAATCATAGTATAAATGCAATATTTAATGACTTTTCAGCCCATGATTCCCAGTTGCATACATTTCATATAGTGGGTTATGATTCAACTAACAACAGGAAGTGGGAAACTATACGAATAATAAATGAAACAGGAACTGAAGGTATAAAAAACTGTTTGAGGAATACAAACTGGAAATATGTATAAAATTCACCCGGGTTAAGTGAAAAATATAACTGTTGAAAACCTTGGATTACAAATGGAATAAAAGTATCTTGAAAAACAAAAAGAAGGCTGTACTTAATGTCAAGCGGAAACGATGACCACATAGCTAAATCACATTAAAAATTATTTTGTAAAATTCGAAACAGAGTAATCAAAACCTCAAAAAGTATTTATTTAAAAAAATAAATGCCTCTAATAACAAGATAAAAACGGTATGGAACATAGTAAAAAGTGAATCAGGAAAAACTAATCAGGCAAATGAGGAAACTATGTTGAATGTAAATAATGAATTGATTAGAGATACCTCCAGAATGGCAGACACTTTCAACAACGTTTTCCTTTCAGTAGCAGACAACTTGGTTTTGCATAGTTCCTCAGAAGACAGCTTAAAATATTTAAAAAATGCATACAAGTTTGACAAAATTGAGCTATAGTTACCTCATCGAAAGAGATTTCTAATATTATTAGCTCTCTTAAAAACAAATTTTCCAGTGATTATGATGAAATCAGCACTACCATAATCAAATGTTGCTCTTTAGAAGTTTGTGACATACTGAGTTACTTATGGTATGAATCTGTCC
The DNA here is from genome assembly GCF_023897955.1 of Schistocerca gregaria. Classification (NCBI taxonomy): domain Eukaryota; kingdom Metazoa; phylum Arthropoda; class Insecta; order Orthoptera; family Acrididae; genus Schistocerca; species Schistocerca gregaria. Next base: position 423,250,068 of record NC_064931.1, read on the forward strand.
ACAGTGGTACTGTTCCAGATAGGCTTAAATATGCTAATGTCAAACCATTACACAAAAAAGGAGACAAATCATCAGTCGGAAACTACCGTCCCATGTCATTATTGGCAATATTTTCAAAAGTGTTTAAAGGGTTATGTACAACAGACTTTATAAACACTTACTACAGAAAAATATTCTCATTCGCAATCAGTTTGGATTTCGGAAAGGACTGTCAAATGATCAAGATATATTCACTTTTACAGATGATGTATTAGAATCAATAAATCAAAAGTTATTATCCCTTGGAATATTCTGTGAACTGGCTAAAGCTTTTGATTGTGTGAACTATGATAAACAAAAGTTAAAATATCATGGAATAACAGGAGAAGCAGGCTCATGGTTCTCATCCTATCTTTTTAATAAAAAACAGTGTGTGTCTGCATCAGGCTCACTACATAACAATAGTCATTCAAAATATGAAACCATAAGACAAGGGGAGCCCCAAGGCTGTATTTTAGGTCCCTTGTTGTTCCTATTATATATTGATGACCTTGCACATGCAGTGTCACAAAATGCAAATTTTGTCTTATTTGCAGGTGATACAAGTATTGGTATAAGAAACGGTTTCCGTGATCTCACTGAGCAATCAGCAAATGAAATATTTGTAAGTTTCAGTGGGTAGTACACAGCAAATGGATTGTCACTGAATTTTGATAAAACCCAGTACATACGGTTTAGTACCTCTTATAGAATACCGGACCCTATAAATATAATGTATACAAAGAATGAAATTAAGGCTGTAGATGGTGTGAAACTTTTATGGCTACACATTGATCACAACCTACACTGGAAAACTCACACTCTACACTTAATGAAACACCTTAGTTCAGGGACATTAGCAGTACGCATGATAGCAGAAATAGGTTATTTAAAAATGAAGAAGTTAGTTTATTCGGCCTACTTCCATTCAGTAATGAGTTATGGAACCATCTTTTGGGGAAACCCCTCTCACAAAGAGAACGTTTTCAAAACTCAGAAACGAGTCATTAGAATTATATATGGTGTCAGTCCTAGATCATCATGCAGAGACCTCTTTAAGAAACTTGTTATTCTAACTACTACTTCTCAGTACATATACTTATTGATGTCCTTTGTCATTTCCAAGATGTATCTTTTCATACAAAATAGAGCAAAACATGATTATAATACCAGAACTAAAAACAATCTCTATAAGAACTATAAAAGCTTAATATGAATACAAAAAGCAGTCAAATACATGGTTACTCATATATTCAGTAGCTTACCACACTATATAAAAGGTCTTGTAAGTGATAAAGATCGGTTTCAGAGTGAATTAAGGAACCTCCTGTTGGCCAACTCCTTCTACTCCATCGATGAATATCTTCACAAGCATTATAGCTCATAACTCTGTCTGCCTTAGAATTGTACAATATCCATGTATCTGAGGAAAAAAACCCTTTACTCTTTCCACATCTCAGACAATCCTCTCCAAGGGATCCATGTAAAACGATAAATGTAATTGTAATGTAATGCAGACATTGAGACACCTCATTGAAAGTGTCACAAGTAGAGTTCAAACCGTTACGCCTATAACAAGAGAGCAAGTGGGTGAAAAGAAATGCTGGTACATATCCTATTTTCCTGAAGGAAGCTCCTTACTTGTTTTGAACTTGTTCTCCACTATGTCTATAGTAAGAAAGTTTAAAAGGGAGTTGAATTTGTGAAGTTAGCCATTATTCTAAAGAATATCTCAATAATTAATGTTCCATGCATTTCGTGCGAAAATGAATCACTGAAATGAAACTCTGGACAATGTTCTCCGAGCGACAGTTCTCCGAGCAGTCAATCCTCCTCCAGAAAGTTTTTGAACTTGCTTGAGCAGTTTGTCAAGATGACTGTGGTATTCTGTATGTAACAAATGCGGCCATCTTTCTCCCTGGGACTAACACGGGTCTAATTATTGTAGCCTCAAGAGCCGTGAGTTAGAATAACACGTAATTTGACTTGGCGTCCCAGCGAAGGCAGGCAGTTTTGTGGATGACCTTGCGACCACATCAGCTGGTGTATGTGGCCTTAATGTTGTTTCTGCGGGTTTGCGCCCCAAAGAGGGCTCCCGTAGCCCCCACAAATCACGTTACATTCTCTGTGGCAATCTCACGCGATCTTCTAGAAAGACACATTCTCCAGCGTCTGTTGGCTTCAAATGGTTCAAATGGCTCTGAGCACTATGGGAGTCAACATCTTAGGTCATAAGTCCCCTAGAACGTAGAACTACTTAAACCTAACTAACCTAAGGACATCACACACACACCCATGCCCGAGGCAGGATTCGAACATGCGACCGTAGCAGCCTCGCGGTTCCGGACTGCAGCGCCAGAACCGCACGGCCACCGCGGCCAGCTCAGCGTCTGTTCACCGCTCTGAGAAACGCAAGAAACGTTCTGATTGTCAGTCTTCCACACTTTCCCTTTATTAAAGTAAGTTAACTTATTGAGTGGTTTAGGTTATGACGAAAAAGTGTGCAAATTACTTCTTCACAGAAACAAAGCATTGCAGTTTTACTTGTTGACAATCGTAAATAATTTAAGGGTTTGAGACAAGAAACAAAGTCCCATAGTTTTAATTTATCTCCAAGGACTCGTAGAATTCTGCACAAACATTTGGTTTAACAATCACGAAATATAGTTCTATACGTGGAAGAGAGCTGGATACACCTAGCGATTTCACATTTATTATATACTTTGAAGTCACAGAGTTCGAAAACAGATTTCACACTGCAAAACATTTTCTGAAGCCAGTGTTGACTCTGACCATCATTTTTGGTTATGAACTGCAGATTAAAAATGAAGAAATTAAGGGAAAATAGGAAATTAAGAAAAACTGAAAGGACGAGAAGGTGTTAAAGTTTCAATGGAAGCATTAGATAACAGTTGACGGAAACAGGCGAATGAAATACAATTGAAAACGAATGTGTAGCTTTGAGAGACGAAACAGTGAAGGTAACAAAGGATCAAATAGACAAAGCGAAGAAGCTCAGTTGAAATCCTTGCCTAACATGCGAGATACTGAATTGAAATCATGAAAGCAGAAAATACAAAAATGCAGCAAGTGAAGCAGGTAAAAGGGAATACACAAGTTAAAAAAATAAGAGTGACATAATGTGCAAAATGGCTAAGCAGGTATGGGTTAAGAACATACGAAAATCTGTAGAAGCATGCATGACTAAGGGAAAGACAAGCGCGAATACTCATCGCAGTAGTACAATAATTAAATTCGCACGGAGGTACATAACATTTTATCCTCTCAGTGTCCACTGGTGTATGGCACGGGAATAATACTTACGAATTTAGGAGTAGATCCTAAATTTCTAATCAGCATTAGTTACTATTGATTTGGAGGAATATAAGGCATGTCGGCATTATTTTATGTGCAGAAAAGTGTCATGACATGTTTCATTAATGGTAGACTATGAAGAAGATAAAGTGATAATATTACACGCTAAGTGATCGTTTACAAAATTTGTGTTACCATCGATTTCTGTTAAAATAGTCTGTTTGCAATAATTAGAAGAGTGTTTCTATGTTTTATGGTAACATTCGAAAACATCAACGAACTGTATCACTTCTTTCATGCTACTGGACAACAATACCACGACCATTGAATTTTGCAGAGGGGAATTACTGATCGCTCTGAGGGAAAGTCGGCGTTTATGGCAGGCGTGTGTGTGTGTGTGTGTGTGTGTGTGTGTGTGTGTGTGTGTGTGTGTGTGTGTATCCGCGTGCGAAAATGGGACCTTTTTTTGGGTGGTCGTGAGGAAGAGCGGGGTAGGAGTAATGCTAGCAAAAGCACTGCAACTGAAACTAAACTTTTAATTGAGATAAGTACTGTGTAAGTGGCAGATTTTTTCTGAGTACGTATGAATAATTACACTTAACTGTAGAGATACAGAACATTTAGCAGTTTTAATTACATTGACGTTCAGAATAAATTACAAGGAGGGGTAAATAAAAGTGAAAAAGAGAACAAGATTTCTGGGTCAAAGAAACACAGCAGATGAAATGAAACACATTTCTAACATGACTGGGGCTGATCTTGAAACTGATCACTATTCATCTCTTGGGACTTTTGGGCCCCGGTCAGCAAGTTTCTGAAGGCGGATCGAAGCTGGTCTGCTGGAATTGCTGCAGTCTAATCAGAAATGCTCTGTTGCAGTTCTTGAAGACTGTGAGAGTTGCTGCACACTGACCTCGGTTAACAACTCTGTCAGGCGTGAAGATTGTGTAAATGTGCTCCATGGTCCGACCTGTTGTATTGGAAATTGCTCCATCCTCTTGGAAGTAGCAGTAGGTCTTTCGGTCCTTCTTTAATGCTGCCACATATATGCATATCTTCACGTCCAATTATATCCACCCGTCCGGGCCACTTTTATTTGCCCCACTCTGCAAATGTAAGACGTGTGCGGATTGGAAGCAACTTAGAGACATGTTTTTGAAATGCATGCCTGTTTGAAGGAACTTCGCAGCATATTTCCGAACTACACAGGGATTGCAATATTGTATTTATCTGCCAATACTGGGCAAGGGGCCTTCAATTAAATTGTCTCCCATGTAAAGTGTGGTGGTGGTAAGTGGTAATTTGCTATAGGACCAAATTGCTGAGGTCATCAGTCCCTAGGCTTACTCACTACTTAATCTAACTGAAACTAACTTACGCTGTGGTCAACACACACACCTATGCCCGGAGAGGACTCGAACCTTCGGCGCCTCAGACCGCGCGGATACCCCGCACGGCTGTACGGCGATATACACGATGAATGTACAAGTGAAGGCTGGGCTGTAGACATACGGTGGATGACACACGGAAATTTGAGTATGGCCATGAGTTGAGCTCAGACTGCCTAATGGTAATGCGATCTCGTGCGATGAGCGGGAAATCCGGGTTCGATTCTCAGTCCGCCACAAATTTTCGTTGTCCTTGTTCCATTATGTAGTTGACGGTAGACCATATTCGTAAATGTGAATAAAGGATGTTCCAATTTATATCATTAACCTTACACCCCCGAAGCATGGTGGTGGCTATTAAGATCTCTAACATAGATGCCTCATTCAGTGAAAAGTCTGAGCAGAGGTGCTGATCGGCTCACTATTGGAGGTTCGTAGATGCTGATGATAGTAATTCTACATGCCATCACTGAAAAGACAGAAATTTTGTTTGTAAAGTCCTTGAGAACCACTCTATAATCAGCCATGTCCCTCCTAACATACACGGATCAGACAAAACATCGTGACCACTTGTTTAATGGGAGTACAGTACAACAGAGATTCTGCTTGGCTTTGATTCTACACGCACTTGACAGGATTCCAGAAATATGTGGCACCAGATGTCTAAGCACAGGTCAAGCAATTCACGCAAAGAACGGGATGGTGGTTTACGGGCACAGAGCTGGCGTCCGATATGTTCCAGTGGTTACAGATGAAGCACGTTTTCTGACCAAGACATCAATGTGAGTTTACTAGAATGCCCCTCAAACCACTGTAACACCTTGCAAAACGGACAGTTATCCTGCTGGAATATGTTATCGACTTAGTGGGAGACTTCAAGCATGCAGGTGGTCCGTAATAATGTTCACGTAATTCACTGCTGTCATAATGCCTTCGATTACACTCACAGAGCCCATTGAAGCTCGACTCAGTGTACCCCATAGCATAATTCTGCACTCACCGGCATTTACTTCTAGAGAATCCTTTGACATTCAGGTAACAGATCTTACAGTTGTAACTGTAGTCAAAGATTTTTTATCTTTGTGATGACCACATTTGGTGTGTTGCAGCACCAGTTAGAAGAATTAGCCAGTAATTCACTGTTGCCCAGTGGACGCCCGAATTTGAATATTTTGTTTAGCACACTCTTCGAGGAGACAACTTTCTTGTCGCGCGTTTCCGGAATAAATCTTTTATTCTACAGCTGAAGTGGATGCTCGTCATTTATCACTGTCAAACGGCGCAGAAAATGCTCATTTTTTCTCTGTTATACTTCTTTCTGTTTTTTTGTTTCCAATCAACTCTGTTATTTTTGCACCTCTTTACATATTACTTGTGCTCTCTACCTTGCCTCTTTCTTTTCTCACACCTATTGCTACCCTGGCCCACAGTTTGAATCTATGTGTTTTAATTTACGCTTAGTATCATACTTTACACAATCAATTTTAAAAAGTGTTTTTTTTTTGCTATAACTATCTCTGTTTTCGCTATTTGTGTCATAACTGTTTGTGATTGTTGCGTTGCATGCCCGATGCTCAAGAATCTCATGGTGAATGTACTGTAAAATAGGAAGATTGGATACTAGCCAGGATAAATAAGCAAAAAAAAAAAATTATGTCATGTGGAGCCATTGCTTCAGGTTATTTATTTTGCACTAGTACACATCCACACGCAGAACTTGTACGTCTGGCGTTACAGCCACAAGGCTGTATAGTGCCATGTGGAGGTGGAAGTCGTCGGTAACTATAATTCTTTCCTGTCCATTATGACATAAGAGAACGGAAGTAGCGTTCTGTGCGGTGCTAGAACCAAAACGCAACTTGGCGTGTTCGACATACCCCAGGTGTGGTAGCTTGAAGAATACTTTGAAAGTGTTAGAAATGTTGACTACTTCCGTGTGTTCCCGAGAAGAGAGTCTTACATGAGGCGCCTCGCTACACAAAATGATACACTTTGTGTCTGATCGCAACAATATTTGCAATCTAGGAGCTTCACTGTTGGAACAGAATCATGTGTAAATTTCAGCACAGTCTTAGGAGCCCAGCTGCTGTACGGTCTTCAATGACGGTAAATTAAGAGGGAATAGACTGAAAACTATCTCCACATGCCAATGTGTGGTCAGCCAGACATTTTATGACTTTTCTTGAACTGACCGTCAGTGACACTACTACGTGGAAGTTTAACCGGACTACAAATCGAGAGTTATTGTTATTATTATTATTATTATTATTATTATTATTGTTATTATCTACATCATCTTAATTTGTGTACTGTATGACTTCATTTGTTCCATGTGCGGGCCAGTTCAGATTGCAAGAGTACTTTCAGTGATTTAGATGGTTTTAAGAGGTCTAGCCAGGAAGTAAATTTTCGCATGGGTATCAATAGAAAACAAATAATTTATTTGATAACATTACTTGAAAACAATAGCAATCACTGAGCTATTTCTCAAAATTTCACCGCAGAATTGAAATATACGAAATGAAGTGTGATTAAATTTTGTATTTGTCTGTCATAGAAGTCTGCTTATTAACTAGGAGTAATCCCAGTTTGTGGTTTCTATACCAGTAAAGCGACAATTATCTTTAATACACTGCAGCCACAGTGCTCCTCATAATGGACATTTTGCAATCTTATGAAAATTGCGCGTACCACGAATGCAGTATTTGCTTCCCCATGTAGTCTGTCCATTCCCTACAAGTTATCACAGTCTTGCTACAAGGTAGAACTAAGAGCCACCATCTTTAATCACTAGAAAGGTGATATTGCTACCAATCGCCACGCACCAACTGTCATATACGATAGCGACATCGTGCATATGTCACATATAAGCACTCACTTTTTACAATACGGACCATTTCGTTTTTTAACAATGTGACAAACTTACTTTCTGGTTAGCCCTTCCACAAAACTTTTCACAGAACGTCATTAGTTTCAAACGGTAGTATGTCGCCTACGTTCTACTTTTTCTGAAACCTAGAATTTTAGAGAACGCTTTCTTGAGTTTGTGTGATCTTGATCCTGGGGTAACTATAATAACAGGACTGACCTCAGTTTTCTCTGCGACATGTGACTGTTTTCTATGCCGAGGTCCCTGTTCTTTGACTTCTTTTGAATTCCCTCATTAGTGGCCGGCAGCGGTGGTCTCGCGGTTCTAGGCGCGCAGTCCGGAACCGTGCGACTGCTACGGTCGCAGGTTCGAATCCTGCCTCGGGCATGGATATGTGTGATGTCCTTAGGTTAGTTAGGTTTAAGTAGTTCTAAGTTCTAGGGGACTAATGATCACAGCAGATGAGTCTCATAGTGCTCAGAGCCATTTGAACTATTTGAACCTCATTAGTGATGTACACGTCACCTGCGACTGACATATTTTCTAAAATCCGTAACTGTTCTGCTTATTCTGCTTGGCATGTAATGACGTGTAACTAGTTTTATACACCAATTAAATTAGGTGGCGCTGTTATTAATACGAGATAATTTTAGGCTGAACTATCGTTGCTGCTATGGATGTTGTGATATCTGGCGTAAGAATGACATCTTTTCCTTGCACGGTCAAATTAGGTACAGTTAATCAGATATCAGAAAGAGACTCCTTAAGCTCAGAAGATACAATGGTATTAAAAACGTGAATAAGATGGCTTATTAAGCACCAAGGCTCCGTTCTTTCACACGCACGAGAGACACATATGGTTCCGCTTAACCACATATGGCTAGCTGACACTGGGGTGGGGGTACAGCTGAGCGCATGAGAACGAACGATGACAACGCTAAGGCGACAAAGGACTAATGGTGTAGGCGTCAAAACTACGAGAAGTATCATTACTTCTTTAACTGCCGTTACACTGTCATACGTTTGTGTGTGTCACACCTAACACTCAAATCCAACTGTTGTTAATATGTGTAAATTTGGGTGGCCGTATGTTCATTAAACCAAAGACCAAAATAAAGAAAATCGTTAGTAACAGAAGCCAATAACTGTTAAACATATGGGTCTCAGGGCAACGGTATTTGCTTAACCGACGTTATTAACAGTATACCGGCATCACCCACGGTAAACCACAATGTAAGAACTGAGGTATTTGTAAGAGTAGGAGAACAGAACAGTCTCTTTTTAGTCATGATCCTGACAATCCATCCGTACCTGGTCTTGCTTTGTATGCGAGCGTTATTGATTCCAGGACTAACACGAAGTGTATGAATCAGTAACAAATATTAATCAACACTGTTCACATAATAATGTGTTTCAGGCAGAATGTTGCTTCCCTTGTGGGAAATTTTTGCTGACGCTTGTTTAGTTTGCCAAGCTGAATAAATACAAGCTTCCATTACGGGTTTACGCCATTTTTACAACAGTTAACCGGATCAATAGTAGAAGCCACCTGTTTGTTTATTTCTCTTGAACAGCCAAGGAGTATTACGTGAAAGATTTCGTGTCACTGGCTGCTATTATTACAAAACTAGTAGCAAAGGAAATCAAAAATTTCATTAAACTGACTCAAAACTACTCTTGTTTGGTTAAGTTCATTAATCTTTTAGAGAATGCAGTTTTATGAGATCGACCGCCAATGGACTTTTAAAGACAAATTAAAAGGAAACTAATTACTTCTTAAGATATTCATGTACATTGAGGTGACATAAGTCATGAGAAAGCGATACGCACATCTACAGATGGCGGTAGTATCACGTACATAACTTATAAGACGACGGTGCATTGGCAGAGCTGTCATTTGTACTCAGATCATTCACGTGAAAAAGTTTCCGACGTGATCATAGCCGTGCAACAGGAATTAAGGGCTTTCGTACGCGAAATGGTACCTACAGCTAGACGTATGGGACTTTCCATTTCGGAAACCACTAGGTAATTCAGTAAAATGGTTCAAATGGCTCAGAGCACTATGGGACTTAACTTCTGAGGTCATCAGTCCCCATAGAGCTTAGAACTACTTAAACCTAACGAACCTAAGGACATCACACACATCCATGCCCGAGGCAGGATTCGAACTTGCGACCGTAGCGGTAATTCAGTATTCCGAGATCCAGAGTGCCAAGAGCGTGCAGAGAGTACCAAAATTTCAGGCGTTACTTCTCACAAGTGGGTGACGGCCTTCACTTAACGATCGAGAGTAGCGGCGTTTGCGTCGAGTTACCAGTGATAACAGTCAAGCAACACTGCAGGAAATAACCGCAGAAATTAATGTGGGAGGAACGACGAACGTATCAATTAGGAAAATGGGGCAAAAACTGGCGTTAATTGGCTATGGTAGCAGACGACCGACGAGAGTTTGGCTAACAGCACGACATCGCCCGCATCGCCTCTCCTGAGCTCGTGACCATGTTGGTTGGACCCCAGGCTACTGGAAATCCGTGGCATCGTCAGATGAGTCTCGATCACAGCAGGTAAGACCTGATGGTAGGGTTAGATTTTAGTGCAGATCCCACGAAACCATGGACCCAAGTTGTCAACAAGGGACTGTGCAAGATGATGGTGACACCATAATGGCGTGTGCTATGTTCACATGGAATGAACTGGCTCCTCTGGTCCAACTGAATCCATCATTGAGCGGAAATGTTTACCTTCGGGTTCTTGAAGACAATGCGTCATTTCACTGGGTCGCTATTTTTCGCGATTGGTTTTAAGCACTTTCTGAACAATTAAAGCAAATGAATTTGCCACTCAGATCGCCTGAGATGAATCCCATCGAAAGTTCATGGGACATAATCTAGACGTCAGTTCGTGCACAAAATCTGCGCCTGCAACACTTTTACAATTATGGACGGCTTGCTATGTCCTCTGGCTATGGACAGAAAAAGAAAGTTCCAAGTCAATTATAGGGATATTATTATAAGTCTAACTGCCAACCAAAAAGATTGTTCAGACACACAAAGCAATCATTTCACTGGGCACTTCGGAGGAACACAATAAAGAAATTAAATAAAAAAAATGTTCCGTTTCAAATACAATTTACAACGTAAGACGGAAGCTCGACCTCGCTGCAAAAGTTAATCGATGAAACAGTTACTCGAACACCGTCTGAGATAACGTAACAGGCTGGGATGATTGATGATGTGGAGACTTCCAGGGGTCGACGTGTCGGCGATCGGCTTACTGTGGACGGCGCCTCGGCTGCTACCAGGGGCGGATCACTCCATGTTTAGATTCGATTAGACTAAATTAGTTTTCGGTCAATAGATCCATGTTGAAGAGATCCTCGTGGATGTGGAACATGTCCCCTTTTTTTATTTTTTATTTTTTATTTTTTTAAGCTGAAATAACAATACTAATAGTATAAATATATACAACACATCATTTGTTTCTATTAAAAAATTTGTCAATGGAGTAGAAGGAGTTGGCTACTAGTGAGTCTTTCAGGCTCCTTTTAAACTGATCTCTATTTGTAACTAATTTTTTTATGTTTGCTGGCAAATTATTGAAGATGAGTGTTCCTGAGTAGTGGACCCCTTTTTGAACTAAAGTAAGTGCTTTTAAGTCCTTGTGCAGATCATTTTTGGTCCTGGTATTGTATGTATGAACTGAGCTGTTTGTTGGAAAAAGAGATATATTATTTAGGACAAATTTCATTAAGGAGTAAATATACTGAGAGGCAGTAGGTTAGTATACCCAGTTCTTTGAAGAGGTTCCTACAACACGTCCGTGAGTTTACTCCACAAATAATACGTATTACACGCTTTTGGACTCTGAAAACTTTTGTTTGACTTGAAGAGTTACCCCAAATTACTATATCATATGACATTATGGAATGAAAGTAGGCAAAGTATGCAAGCTTTTTCACTTTTATGTTGCCTATGTCTGCTAACACTCGAATTGCAAATACAGATTTGTTAAGGCGTTTCTGCAGTTCTGTGGTGTGCTCCTCCCAACTGAATTTATTATCAAGTTGTAATCCCAGGAATTGAAGACTGTCAACCTCTTCTATCTGCTCTTCTTCGTACTTTATGCATATGCTGGGTGGAAAGCTCTTACAGGTTCTGAATTGCATATAGTGAGTATTTCGAAGTTTAATGTCAGTGAGTTGGCTTTAAACCATTTATTAATATCCATGAAAATATCATTAGCAGATCTTTCTAGAACTACACTCGACATAGTATTTATTGCAATACTTGTGTCATCTGCAAACAAAACGAACTCTGCTTCTGGTGGTGTAACTGATGAGAGATCATTAATGTACACAAGAAAAAGCAGTGGCCCTAAGTTGGATCCTTGTGAGACACCACATGTAATTTCTTCCCATTCTGATGATGACTGATGACTTAATTCACTAGTCCCTTGCACTGACACCCTTTGTTTCCTGTTAACGAGGTATGACTTGAACCATTTTGCAGCGCTGCCGTTGACACCATAGAATTCTAATTTATTTAAAAGGATGTTGTGGTTTACACAATCGAATGCCTTTGACAAATCACAGAAAATACGTGCTGCTTGTAACTTGTTATTTAACGAATTAAGTACATTTTCACTGTAGGTGTAAATATCCTTTTCAATATCAGAATCCTTCAGAAATCCAAACTGTGTTCTTGGTAATATGTTATTTGTGGTCAGATGCTTGAGAAGCTGCCTGTGGATTACTTTTTCTAAAATTTTTGAGAATGCTGGAAAAAGTGAAATCGGTCTGTAGTTTGATGGCATCTCTTTATCCCCTTTCTTGAATAGAGGTTGAACATCTGCATATTTCAGCCAGTCAGGAAATGTCCCAGTTATAATTGACTGGTTACACAAGTAACTTAGAATTGTACTAAACTCACAAGAACATGCCTTAATTAACTTTGTTGATATTTCATCGTAACCACTAGAATGCTTTGTTTTTAAAGATTTTATTATGGAAGTTATTTCTTTTGATGATGTGAGTGACATATTCATGTACCTGAAGCTATTTGTAAAGGCTAGTTTCAGATATTCAAGGGCATTATTTACTGATTCTGACAATCCCTTTCTATCATTAATGGATATAAAGTACTTGTTAAACAGATTTGCCACACTATGCCCATCGGTTACTAATGTGTCATCTACCCTTAGTTCTATTAGCTCCTGTTCCTTTCTGGTTCTACCAGTCTCCTCTTTCACTATATCCCATATTGTTTTTATTTTGCTATCTTCTTCTCGTAGTGTATTTGTTTAGATGCCTGAATTACGTTTTTTAATATTTTACAGTATTCCTTGTATTTCGCTAAATCATCAGCATTGGAGCTATTCTTGGTCGACAGATATATTTTCCTTTTTGTCTTACAGTAAATCTTTATTCCTTGTGTGATCCATGGTTTTATTATAGACTTCTGTTTAATTTGAGTAACTTTTACAGGAAAACAGTTTTCAAACATGGTACTGACATTGATCATGAACGTGTTATATTTTTCATTCATGTCATGAGCGTCTCCCTTAGCTCGGGGCGGACATATATAGTACGCCCTTTCCAGGACACATTGTTGCGTATGTCCCGTTACGTGGTGTGTGGAAAAAAGCAGAACCGTAGATACCGTAGCCTCTGGTGCCGCAAATTAGGCCCCCTAGTAGGCTCCGATGAAAGTTTGCCTACACCGGGGGACCGGCAAAGCTAATCCCTACTAGGGTTGGGACCCACTTTATAGGTCTGTTCCGTGGGTGGCCGTTGTTGGTGGCGCTCGGCGTAGACACATTTCGGCAACAGAGGCAACATGACTCAATATTTCTGCAGAGGACTTCCAACGACTTGTTGAGTGCACACCACGTCGGGTTCCTGCTGTAAGCGTGTAAGAATTAGATCCGACACGATATTAGGAGCTGTCCCATGACTTTTCTCATCTCACTGTATAAGTAGGTATGAATGTTGTATCTTGGAACTCTTTTCAGCCCTTCGACTCTAGCCAGCCCTGTTATAAAAGAATATTTCACTTAGAATTTCTTTTTGAAATGACAACATTCACTTTATGCGTCCTGCAGCCTTCTTCTATAATTATAAAAGCTAATTCGGAAAGGTAAGGTCTTTCCAAATGTGATGAACTGTTCTGAAGAACAACATGACCATGGGATTAGAAATAAAAATGTATTCAAATTTGAAAGTATCGAAATCGACAAAATCTTATCAGTACTATATTTAATAGTCTATGTGTTACATTATTACTCTTCTCCACGCCAGAACTCAGTAGGTGAAATCAAATTTAGAAGTGTTATGAAAAGCGAGATATAAGTTAAAAACGGTTTGAAATAAGTGTTCGTGGCAACTAACACAGATATCTATTTTCGAGACGGGGAAAATCATTGAGACATTAAAGAAACTCAATTAATTTACAAATACCTAGTGCTCCATGCTAAAGGTCTTCCGTTTCAAGGTACAAGATGGTGCACACTTTATGTAATTAATTTTAAAAATATATAAAATTTTTCACTATAAAACTCTGTAACTGAAGAATTAACAGTATAATCAAATTAGCTGTAATACATTATACAGCACTTAAATACGTAGAATTCGTAATATTTACAAACGCTACACAAAACACAATCTCACGTCTCGGAACAGCAAAAACATTAGAAAATGCCGGAAACTACTTGTGGTGCTCTATAGTGTGATTCTAAAATCGGTCGCTAGATTAAAGCACCGACCAGGAAATATCGTGTGTTCCTAGGTACACTATCGTCCTGTTGCGTTAATCTGCTCTACTTATAGGTCTATCAGCATGAGCTTTTATAAAATAAGCCTATCACGTTTTATGCCTTATACATCAGTAGCGAATATAATTTCTTACATAACGCGTTTTAGCAAACAGATTTCTTCACCTGACAGACTTAAACAGAGCTGAGATATTTACATAGTAAGTGGGAAGCAGATATTTAACAAATATATGCTAGTGTCATTATTAGTACTGTTCTTAATAAATTTTTGGAAAGACTGTACTATAGTAATTACAACTCTGTTAATAGAATCGTTGTATGTATTAATTTTTTTAATTAATTTATCGGGTAATTTGAAAAAACAGTAGTAGGTTGTATTAACAAGGGGCAACCATTAGTCAACATGTACGATTTAAGAAAAGATTTTAATTGTGTAAGTCATACTAGTTTCTAAACAAACAACGGATGGGGAGGTCTTAGGGATTTTCTCATGCAGCAAAAGCCAAGTAGTTGTTTTACACCATGACTTAAGAGAAAAGGAGCTTTCATATGGCTCGAATTTTATGATTTGGGGCGTTCCTTCGGACTTCTCTCGCTTGCGTAAATCAACGATACGTCGAATTTTTCTCTTATAACGTAATATGACATCTTCAGTTTCATTGCTGTCGGGGTATCTTGGTATGTACAGTAGAAAGGAGAAATTCGCTTGTAGTACTCCTGGAATGGAATACTATTTTTAAAGGATTATCTTGTATGCTTTTACCTGTTACATGCTGAAAAAAAGCTTTCTTAAGGACCTGGCTTTCGGGACCTTCTGCTAAAACACACTGAACCTCGTCAGTTTACTCAACTTCGCAGTCCAGACGATGGTTAGGGCTACAAATTCATCTGTAATTCTGTTATTGAGAAAGAACAGTGTCTTTAAACTTTCGAAACATGTTATCAGAAAGTATTTGGTTTTCAACAGGATTTTTGTCCATTTCAACACTTCGGTGGTTTTAGAACTTCCCATACCGGTGAACAAAGAAACGTCACACTTTACAGCGTAAGTTATTATCGCTGTGTAGATAGTTGAAATAAAGACTGTACTACAGTGTAAAAGTAATGTAATGTTATCCATGTTTATGAAGAATTTATAAGCTGTCAGATCTTTTTAATAAGTTTTCTTAAGAGCAGAATTTACTTTCTCTTTATGCAATCATTTGAAAAATAATGAACTTGATGTTTTTCCTCGAGAGGACAGTAATATGCAATTAAATTCCCCGTTTAGTTCTGACGAAACCTGTGTAATACGTAATGTAGCAACATTCCCACGTACTACTTCTTCTTTGATAAAAGTGATAGTACCACAGACATAATGCGTAAATGTCATCGGCTACACCTCACGAAATCCCGGTCTGGGCACACATTTTCAGCTAGTCCTATCGAGGTATATCAGCAAAACCAATCGGCAGCTAAGGTTTAAATTAATTATCATTCATTCTAGAGAAGCTGCACGGTCATCAATGACACCTGTTCTTTCGAGAACAGCTACTATCTTCATATATCAAAAAGACAGTTGATAGAGACATGGAACGTGTGTTAACGATTATTCTCTTTTTTAAAAACGGTACGATCATAGTGTCTTGGGAGAGGTAACACTTGAGTGCGCAAGACGTTCGAGTTCCCTCAGTCACAACATAACCGATGACTCCCGAAACAATGACCCCAGGTGTAACACCACTGTGACTTAATAAATCGTTGCAAAAATGGAACCTCTAACAAGGTAGCCCCCATACTCGCCTACGATGTATCCTCAGTGGTGCGAAACCATCATTAATCGCTGAACACAGTGTGAAGGCATTTTTCAGCAGTCCATGATTCTCGGTCATGGCACAACTACAAACTGAGACGTCTATCTACATCTACTTCTATATCAATACTCTTCGAACCACTGTAAAGTGCGTGGCAGACGGAAAATCCCACCGCACCAGTTATTAGGTCCTTCTTTCCATTCCATTCTCTTACGGAGTGCGGGAAGAATGATTGTATAAATGCTTTTGTGATTTACATAATTCATCTGTTCGTATCCTCACGGTATCTATGGGGGCGGTAGAAACAGGTTATAGTATATTCGAAGAGTCATAATTTAAAACCGGTTCTTGAAACATTGTTGGTCGACTTTTTTAAGGACAGTTTGCGCCAATGTTAAAGAGTCTGTCAGTTCACATCTTTCAACGTCTCTGTGCCACTCTCTAGCCTGTCACACGAATCTGTCACCGTTCATCTTGCCCGGCTCTGTATACGTTCCTTTGCTCTATTTGGTATGGGTCTCACACACTTGATCAACATTCTGGGATGGGTTCTTATAAATGACTTGTAAGCATCTATGTTTTAGACAGATTGCATTTCCCCCGTATCCCACCAGTAAACCGAAGTGAAATACCAGTTTTACCCACGACAGAACCTATGAGATCGTTCCATTTCGTTTCTTTAGTATGTGTTACACCCAAAGATTTGTGTGATTTAAGCGATTCGTACTGTGGTTCACTGATGTTATTCCTACTTCCGTATGCTTATTCTTTTTTAGAAGCGCACTATTTTACATTTCTGAACGTTTGATGCAAGAACATTGAAATCCTATTAAAATTTGACAGAATATTAGATCAGCTTCTTTCACATTGTACTTCACTGTAGATAACTGAATCATGTGCGAGAAATCTGAGGTTGCTGTTCATATTGTCTGTAAGGTCATTAATATATAACATGAGGAGCAAGGTACCCAACACACTTCCCTGGGGTCTATGCCAAGTTATTTCTACATGTGTCGATGACTGTCCTTCCAAAATAGTATGCTGCTTCCTTCCTACCAAGAAATCCTCAATGCGCTCACAAATTTTGCCTGATACACCATGTGGTTGTACATTTGATAATAAGCGTAGGTGTGATACTAAATCAAATGCTTTTCGGATATCGAGCAATGCTGGATCTGCCTGATTACTTTAATCCATGGCTTTCAGGATACAATGTGAAAAATATGACAGTTGGGTTTCCCACTATCTATGTTTTCAGAATCTACACTGGTTGGTATGGAGGAGGTCGTCCTGTGGGAGATTGTGTTTGAGCTCAAAATATGATACAAGATTCTGCAACAAATGGACGTCAAAGATAATGGACAGTACTTTTGTGAATCATTTCTGTTACGCGTCTTGCAGACAGCTGTGAACTGTGCTTCCTTCAACATAATGGGCATTGCTTTTAGTTCGAGAGATCTAGGACATAGCATATTTAACAGCCGCATTAACTCAGCGGAAATCGGTAATAGAATCTGATAGGAATTCCACTGGGCCCTGGGTATTAGTTCAGTTACAACAGTTTCAGCTCTTTCTCAACACCACTGTCAGTAAAATTCAAATCACTCATCTTTTTATTGCTACTATAGCCTGCCTACACTCGCTGGTAATAAGTTTTTTTTAAAAAGTGCACTACAGTTAGCAAGAATTTTGAATAAGTGATGAAAATAGTATGACATTTTGAGTGTAGATTAATAATTTACGCTCTCCAGCTGAAAAATTAGCGAAAGTTAAAATCTCTTACTGACTGAACTGAGACTACGTAAATAAATACTTGTAGTAGAAAGGCAGTAGCGGGACAAAAATGCGTTCACGCGAGCTTGAATGAGAAAGCCACGTATGACCAAGTGATTTTAAATCAATCAAAAATGCCCTGAAATTATCTGCAACTAACAAAAACCAATAATGTTCCTTATCTACCAAAACTGAATACGAGATGTACTGAATAACCTCACTGTGATGGTACCTGCATTCAGTTTGTGAAGCAAATACCCAATAATAGTCATAGTTTCGTAATATATGTTACTTCAGTACCTAACAACAAACATCTTTCCTATGCCAGTGATATGAAAACCAAAAACACATGAAATGTATCCAAACACAATGAAAAATTATAAAAGTCACTATCTCCTAAATAGCATATGCGCTTTGTTTGTATTGGTTTTACTTTTCTTTTTCACAGTCCTTACTAAGTTACTGCTTAGATTAAGTGGGAGTACTACAATGCAAAAATAATATTGATTATTACTGCTTCTGGTTTCATGCACTGTTTAATTTAATTTAACAGCCAATGTAGTTAATTTTCTCTCGACTGAAATGACTTCACCTCTTTCACTTATGACTCTCTGTAATAATGATGAAAGGGTAGGATCCTGGTGACTGTTAATGAACTAGAATAATCAGTGACACTAACAATATTTACTGGTCAACTGAAAACCACTATTAAGTTCAAAGTACTGAAACCACGATGCCGCCTAGCTGCGTATTTTACTGAAAAGGTAACTGGCTTGATCTTATTTTGTGTTGATTTGCAGATTGTGTGGCGTAATATATTTTGTAACGAGCAGTATTAACAATAGGGTCTTATTTAACAGCAATCACATTTTAATACTTTTGGACACACAGTATCCTTCTTCGGTTATGAAGTCTTCTTATATGATTGATACGATGTTCAGCTATGTACTCGCCTATCCATTCACAAAGCCTTCCCATGCTTAAAACGCCATTTGGTAACAGTCTCCGTTACGCCGTAGAACACTGTCACTTTCCCTCCAAACCTTACCACAGAGATTAGCGATTCTCTCTCTGCTGCTAACCTGCGCCCTATGCCCAAAGATGTTACTGTCAACTTTGATATAGGTTCTTCGAATTCCATACGATACGAACATCCCTAACTATGCAAACGTTTCTACCACAAATATTTTCCAAAATTCTTTTTCAATAGCTTTTTTCGTAATTACATTACAGTTTTTTTAAACAGTGAATACAGACAAAATTAATAAAGTATATACATCAAAAGAAATTTCATTAAAATTACAGAATCATTCAGTAGAGAAACTATGAGGTTACGTGTTATGTGATAAGACGAGAATTAAAATGCGACAATTTTGCTCGGTTTTCCTTTGTGAAGGAATATTTGAAAACAGAGTCAAGAATTTCTGATTTTTTCTCCTTATTAACAATTCCGGTTCCAATCTTGTCGATGAGTGACTGGACGATAACTTTGGTGCTACTAACAGCATATTACCAACGTCCTAAATTTCTTTGTGATTTGTGAATAATTTTCCTACTGTATCCTGCTATGGTTCTCACTGAAGGCTTCAGTCACTGCTGTCTTCGCTTCTGAAAGAGTTTCACTCAATATCTCTCTGCCTATAGTTCTATGCTTTATTTTATACCTGTTATGCAGTATTTTGCTTTAGTTTCTGTTTCTTTAGGGCAGGCTCATCCTAGAACTGCGCCCGGCGGGCGCTAGTGTAGCCATAGGACCGAGAGAGAGAGAAAGAGAGAGAGAGAGCTGCGGGGCGAGTGCGACTGCACAACACTGCTCTGGACTGTCACGCGGTCATATGCAACGTAAACAAATTAACAGAGGAAGCGCACCTTTGTAAAAGAGGTCGATGAGCGGTGAAACAAGCAAACCATTTATTGTCTAGGCAACAACTATTGTTCGTGTGGCAGAATTACTGCTCAAAGCTTCAGGAAACAATATCCAAAACAAGGATCGAAGAACAACTTAGTAGTTTTCTGACCCACAGGTTGAATCTATAAGTACTGCACAAGCACACTCGTCATATGTACAATAGGTGTCTTCTGAAAAGTATATCAGTTTCTTAAATTAACTATAGTTATAAATATTCTACTTTAGAAGTAATTTTATGTAAGGGATATAGAGTTTCATTCTTACTGTTAGTAGTTACAAGTAAATATTTTTTGTACTTCGTGCTACAGCAGCTAGAAATCTGATGCATAGTTCCCTGTTTTGTACGTAGTAATTTTAACTGACCAAATTTGAAAACTTATTAAAAAGTAGAATGAAGGTAATACAGCTCTTACAGTCAATATTGTTAAAGAAGACAGTTGACATTTTACACGTTTTTCTTTTTGGAGGAAACGATTTTGTCTAGGCTTGGTACAATATTCTATGAGACTGCTAACCTCAAAGAATTAGTCAAATTTTTATCGCCAAGTAATTAGCTGTTCGTAGATTCAGCAAGCTTTAAAGAGAGAAAAAGCGCTCTCAAATATACGTGGAGCCAAACATTGATAGAACTTCAGCCGCGTGTTTGTGTAAAAGAGGATATTTCCCTCGTGGAAGACAGCTGTAGAAGTCATCCAAAGTTTAACACATAAGAAAGCGGTCCTTCGGGCGCATATCGCACTGCAGGTCAATCAGCTCTAGTTGAAGCCCATGTGAGACGTCCTCTGCCCGCAGGGAAAACGGGCGAACCAATATATCTAAGACCGGTTGAAGCTCACTTATCTCCAAAAATCTGTTTTCAAACTGTTCTTGTAATTCGCAAACGATTTGAACATAATCTGAAAAATCTACACCTTCTTCAACGCTGTCTAGTGCAGGAGAGTGTCCACAATTCTTTTGCCGCAACTGTTTTTCCTACGAAGTAAGGTTGCTTTTTAAATACTTGAATCGACTGCACTAAATCAACAACAGAGTGATTCTCGCCTTGGAGTGAAATGTTCAAAGTATTTAAATGGCGAGCAATGTCACTCAAAAAAGCTATATTCGCCACCCACTTAGGATCATAAAGTAGTTTTTTGGACATCCTTTGATTTCGTAAAAGGTATTTATTTCGCCCCTCAATGAGAAAAAGCGATGAAGCACCTTTCCTCTGCTCAGCCATCTTACTTCGGCGTGGTAGGGGATGTCCGGGTATTCCGCTTCCATATCGGCCAGAAATTCTTTAACTTGGCGATGTATGATTCCATGCGATCGCCGATAATTAACCGCTTGAAGAACGTGCCCATAACATTTTTTATGTTGACAATCTTCGCACAGAGTGCCCGGTGGTGTATCAGAAATGGATTGCCGCAAATTAGGAACAGCCAACTTCAGCCATTTTTGACCTGACAAAACTCAGAAATCCAGTGCGTATCCCTCGTAGCGCAGGGGCTCCGTCCGTTGTTACACTGGTCAGGCGTTCCCATTTTAATCCCATTGACTCTAACACGTTTTCTACGGCTAGAAAAATATCCAAACTCGTGGTTGTATCTTTTAATGGCGTAAGGTCGAGAAATTGTTCTCTGACACGCTGATTGTCGTCGACACCTCGAATGAATATGACGAGCTGAAATGTGTCCGCTACGTCCGCGGACTTGTCAAGGGCGATAGAAAATGAAATGAAGTATGCCGCTCTCTCCATTAATTGCTGCTCCATATCTGAGGCCATATCTTTAACTCGGCGAGCAACAGTTTTTTTTAAATTTTGCCGTGAGGTCTGCTGGACAAATACAAGCCGCCGAATCGACCAGCAGGTAATCCTTGATAAGATTCCCCGTCGCAAAGTGTTTCCCTGCTTTCTCAATTCTCAGCGAGCATTTGTAGCTTACGCGCAAACTTTGCCCACTTGTTTGCTGCTCCTACCACTGCAAAAAAGAACATACAATTAATTTTGCACAATCCTGTTTTTTAAAACATTTTTAGAATTTTAACAATTAATTGTTTCATTCATTGAAACTCAAATAAAAACTAACAAAAAAGATTGGATTTAGGTGCGTTTTCCCCCAGTTCCTCTGAAAAGCGGCCTTAGAAGCTGGCGAGGACAGTGAAATGTGGTCGCAAAATAAACTTTTGTCTATTGGAATATTAGTTGAAAACATAGATGAAACCAAAGCATATGTTTTCCCATCCAAAAAACATAAATATACAAAAACAAAGAATGACTCTTAATGACACTTTTTTCCCGACAGAGCATCTGTGAAGGGTTATCAGAAAGTGACAAAAAATAACGCACCTAAAACTTCTTCTTATGTCTGTGCGACGCAATTTAATGCAACCCAAATATAAAAATTAACCGAAAAGAAATGTTCCTTGTTGCTGGCAATCTGATATTCGATAACTGGTACATTGTTAAGTGACATATCAGATTATAAAATATATTTATATTTGTCATCTTTATAAATAATGAAGAGTCATACGATAGAAACACTTAGTTCACAGTGATGCTGCTTGAAATTTTATTTCGGTTCTTCAAGCTTTCACTGGCGTTCCTCTTGCGACAAATTTTCGAACTGATATTTGTGACAGGTATTAAAGTGCCGTTCAATCGAGTACTTTGTTAAATACATGAGGTTCATATGACATACTAAACATTTGGCACGGTTTTCGACAGCAGTACAAAGGAAATTAATTTCCCACTCAGTTTTAAATAGTGAGGACGCGCCGCTCCTCTTTCTGTTTGTCTGCTGCTGTTGACCATCCATCTCGATCAACTGTAGCCTTACATCTGTTGACTAACGGCATTGTTTCGTATCAATGCTTTTGACCGCTGCTGGTGCGGCGGTCTGTCGTCCGTAAGAAGAGCGCGTACAGGGCATAGTGAGGCGCGGTGGGCGCTCCGCACGGCCAGCTAAACGACACGGCAGGCCACTGCAACAAATTCGCCCTGGGCACTGCCCGCGGGCGATCGCGGACGCTAGCGCCCCAGGGGCACAGTTTCGACGATCCTGCTTTAGGGGTTTCATTTTAGTGACTGTATGCGATGGAGGATCGCTCCCGTTGGAAATTGTTCTGCTGGGTACATATCTGCCTAATGGATGGTACGATATTGTTTCAAAATTGAGCCATAGTTCCTCTTCATTCTCCTGCCCTGAGCTAAAAGTTAGAAGGTCCCCATTCAGTGGTTTGTTCTGTCTTAAACGTCAACCAACGCATAGGCGGTATTTCCCTACACTGGCAGCTGCTAGTCACAGATCAATAGCATGGGACGTCAGAATGTTGCACAGTGTCCATTACTTGTTCTCAGATGGCATGCTCATATATGTGAAGGGATTACGGTGTGCTTGGTGCAAGGTACGGTGATACTCCATTTTGGTGTTCAGACATGGTCGACGGGGAACTTCACGACGAATATTCTTGCCCTCACGTTCACATGCAATCCAACACAGGACCACTGTGACGTACTTATGCCTCAAAAATGTGAATACTGCTCGACTCGACTAGATGTCCAAATGTGGACCGAAAATCATGTCCCTTTCTAAGTTTGTCAAGTGCTGATAACACTGTATCACACGAGTACGAGGCATATCCATGACATTCCCAGTCGCCACTCAACGTATGACAATGTTCACGGCCCCTTTACGAAGTACCAGGCTTGGTAACAGCTGAAAATACGAACATAAGCAATACAGTCAGATAGCGGTCATAGAGAAATGCAGTTCTTATCATTTACTCGTGCGTAGCAGTCCTTATTTTGTATGTGTACGAAGTTGCATTGAGATCCGACCACGTCTTATAGGTGCCTCACATTTTTCGCCAGACTGCGTACATTATTCCAAAATACATCACTACACTATGTGATCAAGAGTATCCGGACATCTCCAAAAACAAACGTTTCTCATATTAGTTGCATTGTGCTGCGACCTCAGTAATAATCAGACATCTTGAAAGAGCAGAATGGGGCGTTCCGCGTATATCACGGACTTCGAATATGGTCACGTTATTGGGTCACTTGTGTAATACGCCTGTACGCGAGATTTCCACACTCTTAAACATCTCTAGAGCCGCTGTTTCCGATGTGAAAATTAAGTGGAAACGTGAAGGGACACGTACAGCACAAAAGCGTACAGGCCGACCTCGTCTGTTAACTGACAGAGACCGCCGACAGTTGAAGATGGTCGTAATGTGCAATAGGCAGACATCTATCCAGATCATTATACAGGAATTCCAAACTGCATCAGGATACACTGCAAGTACTAAGACAGCTAGGCGGGAGGTGAGAAAACTTGGATTTCGTGGTCGAGTGGCTGCTCATAAGCCACACATCACTCTGGTAAATGCCAAACGACACCTTGCTTAGTGTAAGGAGCGTAAACATTGGACGATTGATCAGTGGAAAAACGTCGTGTGGAGTGACGTATCACAGTACACAACTTGACGATCCGATGGCAGGGAGTGGGTATGGCGAATGCTCAGTGAACGTCATCCGCCAGCGTGTGTAGTGCCAACAGTAAAATTCAGAGGCAGTGGTGTTACGGAGTGGTCGTGTTTTTCATGGAGGGAGCTAACACCCCTTATTCTTTTGCGTGACACTATCACTGCACAGGCCTACATCGATGTTTTAAGCTCCTTCTTGCTTTCCACTGTTGAAGAGCAATTCCGGGATGGCGATTGCATCTTTCAACACGATCGAGCACCTTTTCGTTATGCACGGCTTCTTGAGTAGTTTTTACACGACAGCATCATCCCTGTAGTGGACTAGCCTGATCAGAGTCCTAACCTGAATCCTACAGAACACCTTTTGGATGTTTTGGAACTCCGACTACGTGCCGGGTCTTGCGGACTGATAGCGATACCTGTCCTCAGTGCAGCACTCCCTTAAGAATGGACTGCCATTCCTTGAGAAATCTTCCAGCATCTGACTGAACGTATGATTACGAGAGTGGAAGCTGTCATCAACGACAAGGGTGGGCAAACACCATACTGAATTCCAGCATTACGGATGGAGGGCGCAACGAAGTTGTTAGTCATTTTCAGCCAGGTGTCCGGATGCTTTTGATCACGTAGTGTATTTCAGCAGAAGTTTCACTCAAGTTTATATTCCCTTCCAAGCAGTGGTAGGCATGTAGTAAGGCAGTATTTTAGTTACAGAATGGTGAAATCAAAGGATGTAAGTGAAACGGATACCTAAACAAGACGACTCTGTCGGTCGTTAAGATATTGAACTAATACGGAAACGACAATTCGGCTGTGTAATGAGTCACGCTGAGACGATCTAAGAGATCACATTACAAGCAATAGTTGGTAGTCGTGACGTAGACTTTACAGGCTTGCATTTGTTCCAGTAATTCAGGATGCCTGAGCGTGTAATGATGTTGCAGCCGTCAGTAGAATACTTGGCTATAGAGGAAGGTACAAACAGTATGTGACCTGCCACTACTGAAGGTTTTAATGAAACTCCACACGTCAAAATGTTAATTATTGTCAAATAACTATGTTAAAGACAAATTAGGCAAATATGCATTTTGAAAAATACGTAATGAAACTAAAAATGGTATTTTTTAAATTTTGTTACATACACTCTGGCTTATATGTATTAAAAATGGCCGGTCCACTGGTGGCCGAGCGGTTCTAGGCTACGATCGCAGGTTCCAATCCTGCCTCGGGCATGGACGTGTGTGATGTTCTTAGGTTAGTTAGGTTTAAGTAGTTGTAAGTTCTAGGAGACTGATGACCTCAGATGTTAAGTCCCATACTACTCAGAGCCATTATTAAAAATGGTAAAGTGTATTGGTTTTCGGGGTTCACGTAAAAGTACAGATCCCACTGTAACTGGCGGGTAAGTAAATTCAGAAGTCGGCGGCAGTAAAAGGGCGTACCACCTAAAAAAGGAACATGGTTAGGAAAACAGAAGGCTTTCGAATTAATCTCCGAGTGGAGGCTACCTTCAGCTTTAGCGGACTCTCAGCGTCGTAAGGTCGTTCCGATATTCTAAGAAGAAAGCAAATCAGAGTGAATACGCTTTCCTTTATGAGACAAAATATTACAACAAAATTGCCCACAATGTGACAAAATTTCACCTATTGATGTGGGCACATGGCACTGTAAGGAGAATGTGTACATGGAGGAGAGACTAACGGGTATTTATTGTAGCGGAGATACGGATCGCTACCGAGGAAATCCACTGACATATGCAAGACATCAGAGAGCAGTTTTTTAAAGCCTGGCGGCTGAGACCGAGTATTTCCCTGATCGGCTGTTCGCATGATGCTGTCACGAGCATCTGTGGGAAAGGTTCAAGGTCGGTAAAACCAAGAGCAGGCTATAAGGAGTCGGACGTCCGCGTCTCATCACAGAACAGACGGTCGGAGGTATACTTGCTTTGTC
This sequence comes from Schistocerca gregaria, assembly GCF_023897955.1. Taxonomy (NCBI): domain Eukaryota; kingdom Metazoa; phylum Arthropoda; class Insecta; order Orthoptera; family Acrididae; genus Schistocerca; species Schistocerca gregaria. Next base: position 423,276,324 of record NC_064931.1, read on the forward strand.
AGGCAAGACAGGCAGCTACCTGTAGCACATCTGGGAACGATGGCAAAGCAGGTACAGAAACTAGTGTTTCGGAACACAACGTTTAATATACATTGTTGAACATGGGACTCTACAAGAGATCACTCCTTCGTGTTTCCATGTTGACGAAACGACTTCGTCAGTTACAAATGCTGTGCGCACGGGATCATAGAGTTTGGACCATGGATCAATGGAAACCTGTCAACTAAGATGAACGACGTTCGTTGTTACACCAGGTCGATGCTTGTGTCTGGATACGTTGTCTTCTAGGCGGAAAGCTGACTGAAACACGCACCACCTCAAAGAAGCAGCATGGCAATGGCAGTATTATTCTGCGCGGGGACATTCACTTGGGCTTCCGCGGGTCCACAAACACCTGCCCTTAATTTACGGGAACTACGTGACCTGCGTGCAGATTTTGATCACAAAATATTGCAGCAGAAGTTGAACCATTACGGAATACAGGGACTATCTCACAATTGGTTCACCTCTTACTTTGGCAACAGACAGCAAAAGGTCATTATTCACAGTGTTGAGAATGGCTGTGATGTGGGGCCTGAGTGGGGCACGGTCAAGTGGGGCGGTCCCCAGGGATCAGTGTTGGGGCCACTTCTGTTCCTTATTTATATAAATGACATTCCCACACGATTCAACAAAACCTGAAGTTTTAAATACACAGAAAGGGCATATGATTAGTGAACCTGAACAGTTCCAGTTTATAGGTGTTCAGATAGACAGTAAGCTATCGTGGAAAGCCCACGTTAAGGATCTTGTTCAAAGACTTAATACTGCCATTTTTACCATTCGAACTGTATCTGAAGTGAGTGATCGTTCAAAACGAAAATTAGTCTACTTTTCTTGTTTTCGTTCGCTTAAGTCGTATGGTATTATACAGGGTGTCCCAGCTATCTTGTCCACCCAAAATATCTCTGGAACAATAACAGCTATTGGAAAACGACTTTCACCGGTATCAATGTAGGGCTGGGGCCCATGAATGTACATATTTGGAAACATTCTAAAACGAAAGCATATGTGTTTTTTAACACATAAGAACCATTGAATTCGCCGTGTGTCACTGTGTGACTAGGATTTACATGTACTTTTACTCTCGGACCGTTCACCTTTGAAGAGAATATACCCAGAAGTCTTGTCAGGTGCACCTTGACGTCTGCACACTATCGAGACCTAATTGTACTGCGTGTGATTCCTGCCTTGGAAGAGCGCAACAGTTTTCATGCAAGATGGGTGACACCTTATGTCGCTTTGCTGGTGCAAGATACGATCGTGAAATCACCAGGAATCACTCACGGTTTGATCAAGTTATTAATTGGAAAATGGACAAAATAAACTGATAATTACAAATAATTTGCAATACGACGAAATCATGTAGAGCTTCTGAGGCGTTACTTCGAATTTCCGGCTCCGACTGTCAAGGCAAGCAATGATACCACAGAAAAATTGGTGTCACTTAAATCTCCGCAATTCCAGAACAGGGAGAACAGGTCGTCACTGGCTGGAACGGACTGTAACCGCCGCTCCCGATAGGTTGGTTATGGTATTCTCCTTCTGCCGGCAGATGCCTACTGTGGTGCGCCTTAGGAACCTACAGAAGTAACAAGAAACCCCTATTCGTTGCCGTGCTTAGCCGGAGCAACGTAATGACAGTAGCGCGAGTACTGCCGCCATTTCCAGTGTCTGTCCAATTGCTTCCGTTATTTGGTAGTGGCCACGGACGCAGCAGCTCGTTTTACTACCTCTATTTCTCAACGGAACACTCGCAGCAGTTTCGGTCGCGAATTTCAAGCTATGCTAGTGTTTACGTTTTTATCGACTGGCGTGACGACTTTTTCCACTTACACGTAACGGCCGTTAAATATTTCTCTTTCGATTAAAAGTTATAAAATTTCTTAGCGAGTCCTTGTCAACAGATCCTCTTAAAAGAGCTAGATGAGATTTTTGTACTTCGTTTTAGTGCAATTTAATACTTCATCTTGGCCTGCAGCGAGACGTTGTCCTGTCAAATCATTTCTGAAACTGTGAATTAATCGATGCTTTGTAGAATGTAACAGGCTACAACATATTTCCTGTTCTTTATGGTAAATATATCTGAATTAGGTACCTGATGTGTCTTGTTTGTTGGTCTGCAGGGTTCTCCTGTTGTACTACATCAACAACATTTTATTTAGCAATTAAGACTCTTGCTAAACGAGACGAGTGAACAGAAGATTGGCAGTTTAGAATAATTTTCCAGCTAATAGGGAAACAGTGAAAGACAGTTCATTAACTCTTTTCTGTGTTAAATTTCCTTTACATTCAATAAACAATGCTACAAACTTGGCGACCGTGGCAGGATGATCATAATTATGTTTCTGCTATGGCAGAATTTGCCAAAACAACACTGATTCTAAGGGTTTCTAGCTTCTTGGTCTTTCCAACACAGTTTTCTGTTGGCCTCTCTTTGGCGAACTTCAGTGTTGACAAGTATGAAACTAGTCTGTCACCATTCAATTCTGTTCGTGGCGACCACAATTTCGTCCTTTTGTTTTATACAGAGTAGTAACATCAATTGTCGTTGGACGCAGCGAAACATAACCATGACAGGGCGTTTGTGAAGCCGTGCAGGAAGCTATGTCGGTAGAAGAGAACGGAATATCAGCCCCGGTTTTTCCGAACCCTCTCACCTCACCGTGTTCGGAGAGGCCGGCACTCTGGTCGCAGCAGGTTCCATTACCTGCGCAGGGTTAATGGCTCACGAGGAGGCACGCACCTTCTCCCCGATGTCTCAAATACTGATGGCAAGACAAGCTCTGACCGCGCAGCCACCACTAGCACAGCGCCTGCCTATGACGCTCCGGCCCATTTCACCGCTAACGCCCTCGACACTGCTGCCTACAACACCACCAGATCCGATGTTTCCATCTCCACTAGCGATTACAAGCAGTCTGCTGTCGATGGGGCATGGAATGCAAGGCCCTAGAGACTGCCGGATGTAAATGAAACCTACAAAATGTCGAGTACCACTCAGCAAGCAGCTATTGTCGAAAGCCATACGATCACTAACTGGGTCAGCTGATAATGGTAATAAAAAAGTAAAATGCTGAGTGACAATCGCCAAATACAAATTTTGAGGCAAAGTTAATTAGAGACATGAAAGACCAGAAGGAAGCTCTAGCTGCAAATTCTCAGGCTGTATTACCTAACGGGCTAGAGGCTCACGTGAAAGAGTGCGATTAGAACTAAATTCAACAGCGCAAGAGAGCCTTAGAAGCAGTTTACCGTTTTTTCGTGGAGGTTGTTCAGGTTCATCGTGGGGAAATATCTGCTTAATTAGAAGCTTAGGCTGCAGTATTGAACTCACAGGTTGAGCTGCTTGATAAGGTGATAGAGGAGAACAAAGAAATATTGTCAAAAATCAACTTGTGATCGGGTGCTGTGTGTTGTAAGTCCACTGGGGAAGATGAAGAAGTGATGCCTATCGCACAGCAGATAGACGGCTAGCACGCAACTCTAGAGTCGCTGAGTAAGTGAGTGATGGAGAAACGCACAGTAATCAAGGAACTAACTGAGTTATTGTGTGAGATCAAAACCAGGTAAGAGAAAACAAAGGAGAAAATAGAGGAAGTCAGAAAAGGAGTCCAGGAAAAAATTGCCGTCAATATGAAGAATTAGAAAAGGAATAAGAAGATACGTTAGTGTGGGAGATTTCAAGTTCTACATTACATGGGCGAGCTCCAAAACTTGGTGGATTCATGTCAGTGAAGATAATTCCCAAATAGTTCAACTGTCAAGGAGGCTGCCATCGGTGACAACAGTGAAGGACAGGGCGGCCTTTAGAAGTAATGGTGCCTGCACTCTGATCCCATGTCGGCCTCTGTCACGTGTACTGAGGCGGCATGGCCAATGCTGGTCGTTAAACCTGCTAGCTCCGCTTCCAACCTCCCCCCCCCCCCTTCCTCCTTTCTCTCTTCCCCTTGGTTGGGGTCCGCGAGTGCGAAGGAACGGCCAGAGTAGTCTCATTTACTACAACAGAGAGACTCACAAAAATCCCCGTGCTACTAAACCAACAATCTTCCATTGGTGAAGATGCCACGTTTCCACATAGTTATTCACGCACCCAGACCATCCCACAAAATTTGAGGGAGAGATTTATAGAGGTGATTTCTCAAATTGTCCCTATAAAATATTTGCAGCACTTCAGCGACTAGTAATACTCCATGATTATTAGTGCCAGACAGTTGAGTAACGTGTTCAGTGAACATTTAACGTCAGCTGACGAATCACAAGGAGACACTGACCTAGCTTCGCGCAGTTGAGCTAGGAGGTCCTCACTCAGTACCTGAACTAGGACTGACTGCAGAAGATCAGGCCCTCTCTGACGATTGGGCCTACAGACAATCCGAGTTGAGGAAATCTGCACGAGGTTTTTTTTGTGTGGGGTGTCTGTTGTCCCCCACGTGGCTCCATCCATAGAAGACCAGGAGTTATTTCTGCTGATTTGTCAGAGCATGAATGAGTCGGCCACTAGGCAGCTTCTTACCTTACCAGTCCTAAATATAGAATAGTCATGAGAGGTTCTGACAACTTTAGATGGTTTCCAGAGGGAGAGAAATCGACATAACGCCATCAGCGAAGGGCAAAATGTAAGGCCAACAGGTCGCAGAACTCTGGAAATAGAAATGGAAAAAGTGTGGACGAGCAACCAATCAGCCAGGGCGAAGTATTGGAGACAATTACCGTCAGAATCACCAAGGCGAAAGGAGCCTAATGTCTACACAGGTTGATGGTACAAGGGGGAGAAAGTGCAAGAAAAATCACTAGCAACATGGTACACCACATCACGAGAGAGAAACACCCCAGTAGTGACAACGGCTTCGATATCTGAAGCAACAGCTGGTAACTAATGCCAGCAGCTGAGATACTCCCTCTGGGTGTTTATGGAGGCTCGACAAAGGAGGAAAACTGCCCACAGAAAACAATCGAAGATTTGTTATCCGAGGAATACCTGCATTAAGAACACATTTTTCAGAGTCCCAGAATTATATTCAACTGTTGTGACACGACATAACAGTTTCTACTTGACAATGCCACAGCTATTTCCGCGATATCGGAGGCCATTTTCAACGCCCTCAAGATAGGTGTTAAGTCACAAATATTTGCTGTACTCGCTATGAGGCGGTAGGTCAGAACCAGTATTTTGCAGATCTGATTAGAGATGTCCAATCCAAGGATAAAGGTGTTTCAACTGGTACTCGAAGTGAAATCACTGTCAGTACCTGTTATTCTAGTTCTAACTGGCTGAGTCATGTGGATGGTGTGATAGAATGTGATATGGAATGGGTGGAGCACGATAGAATGTGATATGGAACGGGTGGAGCACGATTTCTTTCCAGTATTCTAGATATATTCACACAGTATATTACGTTTTACTTGGCAGGAACGACGTCAGCGACTGTCATGTTGAAATACTTTCATTGTAATGCGGAAGTTTTCGGTAACACTAAACGTGTCCCATCAGATAACGCTTGCAAGTTCACTTCCCGGCTTGGATCTCTGAAATACAACCGTGAGGCGTAATCGTTTTCCGACTGAGTGTCTACCACATGGCAGAAAAGCTGGTCAAGAGGTGCTTCCGGGAGGTAGGAAAGCGGGTGAGAATACACTGTTCCAGGAAGTTATGTGATGGTTAGGGTACATACTTCAACTTGATGATCTTGCCAATATGCTGGTAAAACATATTATTGGCTCTTCCCTGTCAGAGCTGATGTTAGACAAGTCTGTAGATATTCCAGCAAGAGCAGCAACAAAATTAGCCCTTTCGTTGGTTATAGAGTCAGAAAGAAACATGGCTTTTGCTCTGATGAGTATTTGAAGACAGGAGGAATTAAGGAAAGAAGATCGCGACCACTCTGTATGGACTTCCTGAGTTGAAAAGGAGACATTTAACTTTTTATGTCCGTAGGCCGCATAGTAGTCTGTATTGCACGCAATGATTGAAGTTCAACAGTTAGTTTGACGATGAATATTTTTTTGCAGTCTCACAACCAGAAAAAAATTTCCACATAAGAAGATGAATATAAATGATCGTCCTCGATCAATATGGTCGTAGCAACACCAAGAGCTTACCGTGATCTGAATCGTAACATAATCACTACTCTACAAGTACACCTTAGTACTGGTTCGTAGAGAGAGTGCTAATGACTTCTGCGTGGCGTAGCGGAGCGATGTGTCGTCGTGCAGTGTCGGCTGTGATCCAACAGATGGGACACCGTTTACGACTGGCACGAGTGGAATGGAGCGAAGCTGCGACAGCAGCTAGCCGCTGCTCGAAGGCTTCTTCTGAACAGGTTGCACCCATTGGTCGTTCGAGTGCAGTATATTACACGTGTACCCTTGAATTGCCTGCTGTATCTAATCTACACTAAAGAGCCAAAGAAACTGGCATAGGCATATGTATTCAAATACAGAGATATGTTAACAGGCAGAATACGGCGCTGTGGTCGGCAACGCCTATATAAGACAGCAAGTGTCTGGCGCCGTTGTTAGATCGGTTACTGATGCTGCAATGTCAGGCTATCAAGAGTTAAATGAGTCTGAACGTGGTATTATAGTCGGTGCACGAGCTGTGGGGCACACCATCTCCAAGGTAGCAACGAAGTGTTGTTTTTCCCGTACGTCCATTTCAAGAATGTACCGTGAATATCAGGAATCAGATAAAACATTAAATCTGCGACATCGCTGTGCTCGAAAGAAAGATCCTGCAAGAACGGGACCACGGACGACTGAAGAGAATCGTTCAACGTGACAGAAGTGCAACCCTTTCACAAATTGCAGCAGATTTCTATACTGGGTCATCAAGAAGTGTCGGCGTGCGAACCATTCAACGAAACATCATCGATATGGGCTTTCGGAGGCAAAGACCCACTCGTGTACCCTCGATGACTGCGCGACTAAAGCTTTACGTCTCGTCTGAGCCCGTCAACACCGACATTGACTGTTGATGACTGGAAACATGTTGCCTGGTCTGACGAGTCTCGTTTGAAATTGTAACGAGCGGTTAACCGTATACGGGTATGGAGACAAACCTCATGAATTAATGGACTCTGTATGTCAGCAGGGGACTGTTCAAGCTGGTGGAGGCTCTACGGTGTGGGGCCCGTGCAGTTGGAGTGATATGGGACCCCTGATACGTCTAGATACGACTCTGACATGTGACACGTACGTAAGCATCCTTCTGATCACCTGCATCCAATCATGTCCATTGTGCATTCCAACGGACTTCGGCAATTCAAGCAAGATAATGCTTCACTAAACATGTCCAGAATTGCAACAGAGTGGCTCCAGGAACACGCTTCTGAGTTTAAACACTTCCGCTTGCCATCCAACTTCCCAGGCACGAACATTATTGAGCATATTGGGGATGTCTTGCAACGTGGTGTTCAGAAGAGATATCCACCCCCTCACACTCTTACGCATTTATGGACAGCCCTACAGGATTCATGGTGTCCGTTCCCTACAGCACTAGTTCATACATTAATGGAGTCCATGCCACGTAGTGTTGGGCACTTCTGCTTGCTCTCGGAGGCTGTACATGATATTGGGCAGGTGTACCAGTTTCTTTGGCTCTTCAGTGTATGGTAGTAAGTAGTATGGACTTCTAAGGATATTGGTTTCCTTCACGGTGCCTTATAAAGGTATTAATCGTAATAATAAACTCACGTGGGTCTTCTGCCTGTGAAATATTGCCAGGGGCAGCTTAAAGTGGTGAGCCGCTACATTATAGCGTCCTAATCTTCGTATGAGGGCGTTTAGTGATGATTGTATCCTCTGACACAGTGTCGTGTGAGTAGAGTTGATTCCTATGCTTCCTCGCGAAGGTAACAGGTTAGGAAATTATGTGGTGCGTGGAAAATACGCCGATGCGCTTTATTCCGGAGACGCTGAAATTTCAGTACGTGTGTGTTGGCGGCTGTCCCCCTCGCTGGGCAGGCATAGCCTATGATAGTCCGGATGGTAGCTATGTGTATTCGAAGGCCTCATTGCACCGACGATGTGGACAGGTGATTCCGCAGGCGATAAAGAACTCCGAGCGCAGCTGACGCTTTCTGCCAGTGTTGCCAATGTGATGCTTACAGCGCAACTGTCGGTCAAGGGTGACTAGCTGATACTTGGATTTCGCTACTTAGGAAATGGGGTATCACATAACGTGACGTTGCCCACTACCACACTCCGTTGGCTAGTAAGCAGCATTAAACTGATCCCTCCAGTTAGAGCTCCATTCCTAGACGTCACGGCAGGCAGCCTTGAGACGGCAATGAACCGCAATCGGACTTCAGTGGCGACAGATCAGGGAAATGTTGTCAGCGTAGAGATATTTTTCCACTTGAGGCGAAGTTGGTAAATCCACAGTGTAAACACTGTACACGGCCAAACATGGAGACCTGCGGGACTTCAGCAAGGACATGTCGACTCACAGAGGTAGCTTCTCCAACTCGCACAATGAAGGTCCTACCCTCCAGATAATTAGCAAGCAGGTGCATCTAGCAACTAGACAAGTCATACGCGTAAAACCTGTAATTCAGTATTCGTTGCTACACGTTGTCGAAAGTTCTTGAGACGTCGAGGAGAATCATGCTGCAAATGTCTTTATTGTTATAAGTGTGCTTGACCACCGGCATGAGGTGAAGGGTGGGATGGCCTTCACGAAGCCCAAATTGTTCATCTGGCAATACTTGTTTAGTAGTCAGGTGTTCGGTTAGCCGAGGTAGCAGAACTTTATTAAATGCCTTACTGAGAGTTGAGAAAAGGCTAATAGGCCAATAACTGGTCGGCTCTGCACGATTTATTCCCGTTTTAGGAGCCGCATCGACAACTGCTTTCTTGCAAATCTAAAGGTACTATTTCTGTGTCAATATAACACTGAACAAGTGGGTGACTTGCACCATGGCTGGCGGTGGTAATTCTCGGAACACTGGAGCAGTGATGAGGTCGATTCCGCGGGCCTTTCAGCGGAGAAAGCCAGACAGCTTCTTTATTGATACATTTCTGGTCTTTTACTTCTACCCCCTAGGCACCTGCTGCAAGATAAACCTTAAGTCTGTCTTCAACCAGCTGGATGTTGGCCTGATTTATGGGCTCCTCCACAGGCGTGAAGTTGTGCTCCAACGTATCATCGATCACATTAGCTTTATATTATGGGAGTCACTAGTGGAGGTACCTTGGAACGCCTCTTCATGAAGGTTCGAACTAGGTTTCATGGGCCTGTGATCAGTTTCTTTCGCGTATAGGAAGAAGGATCTCCTATGGGAGTTCTTCAGGGTAGCGGTCTGTGTCCACAGTGACCCGCTGAGGCGCAGATAGAGTGATGGCTTCTGTGATGGTCGTTATGATGTAGGTAGAGGCCTCGTCAACATCAGCATCTGCTAGTAAAGGTTGTGTTGTGATATTACGATGTCGTCTGCGACGATAGCCTTACTAGTCATTCTTGGCAGTGCTCAAGTGCTGGCGGTGGTGAGCACTGGCTGCTGGCGTATGCGCCACGGCTTAAGTACGTTGTGGCGGAGGAACATCCGTGTGCTCTCGGCGATCACTTCATCCTGAGACGTAAGGTAGTCCATAATAGCAGCACCTCCATTGCTGCACAGCGCGTGCCGGTGTGCAATAGTAGCGATCCCTGGTTGTGCTTGTTAGCGTTGCGCCAGTAAACAGAATGATTGCAATGAGCACTGAATAGAAACATAGGAAGTAATGGTGAGACGCCTAACTATTTGTCTCCGAAGGAGAAGCGTCTGCGAAAGTGTGGAGTGGCTACCCGTAGGGCGTAAACGTCGTGCCAGAATAGGAGTAGCAGGGGCTAGACCCTGCGTGCACTCCAGTACTGTTCTGGAATCATTTATATGCAGGCTTGGTTGAGAGAAAGTTTTCAAAATTAAGCTTATGTACAATGGCGTTTTTATAACGAAAAACATCCTTGTAACATTGTTATGTAGTACTGGAGCCCGCCAGTGATGCTGAGAAGGGTATACAAAGCTGTTCATTAGTTGAATCCTTATTTTTCTCTTTTATGTTGGTAGATTCGTGCTTAATTTATTGAGAACTTTTATTGTGCTAAGTTAGAAGGCTTGATGACTTTTTGGTGCCGCCTAGCTACAGACTTCCTGTCACACCCTAGTTATAAGAGTGGGAAATTTGATTTTTCTTGTATTATGTGAATGTGACGAATATTCTGTGGCGTTTTATTATTATTATCATTATTATTATTATTATTTCTTTACTTTCTCAGACGTTAAGTCTTGTTAAAAATGGAAAGTGACGCGGACCTTGATCAAGCGTCTCTTCCTTTTAACTGTACGGTATATGTTACATTGCATTTAGGAACTTTCGGGTAATTGAACATGTATCAATAATTACATATTTCTGTAGTTTTATATATACGTTTGGATGTAGCTGTATTGCGTTGATGTACTGGTGGATATTGCGTAATGTAACACCTGTAGTTGATAGTACAATCGGTATAATGTCAACTTTATCCTGATGCCAAATGTCCTTGACTTCCTCAGCCAGTTGGATGTATTTTTCAATTTTTTCTCCAGTTTTCTTCTGTATATTTGTTGCATTGGAAATGGATATTTCGATTAGTTGTGTTAATTTCTTATTTTTATTGGTATAATGTCAGGATTGTTATGTGGTGTTGTTTTATCTGTTATAATGATTCTGTTCCAGTATAATTTGTATTCATCATTATCCAGTACATTTTGTGGTGCATACTTGTATGGGGGAACGTGTTGTTTTATTAGTTTCTGTTGTATGGCAAGTTGTTGACGTATTACTTTAGCTACATTGTCATGTCTTCTGGTGTATTCTGTATTTGCTACTATTGTACATCCGCTTGTGATGTGATCTACTGTTTCTATTTGTTGTTTGCAAAGTCTGCATTTATCTGTTGTGGTATTGGGATCGTTAATAATGTGCTTGCTGTATTTATTTATTGTTTATTATTTATTTATTGTTTGTTTATTATTTATTGTTTGTTTATTATTTATTATTATTTATTTATTTATTTATTTATTTATTTATTTATTTATTGTTTGTTTATTGTTATTGTTTGATCCTGCATTGCAATCATGAATCCTTCCGTCTCACTGTATATATTGCCTTTTCTTAGCCATGTGTTGGATGCGTCTTGATCGATGTGTGGCTGTGTTAGATGATACGGGTGCTTGCCATGTAGTGTTTTTTGTTTCCAATTTACTTTCTTTGTATCTGTTGATGTAATGTGATCTAAACGGTTGTAGAAGTGGTTATGAAATTGCAATGGTGTAGCCGATGTATTTATATGAGCGATTGCTTTGTGTATTTTGCTAGTTTCTCCTCGTTCTATAAAGAATTTTCTTAAATTGTCTACCTGTCGATAATGTAGGTTTTTTATGTCGATAAATCCCCTTCCTCCTTCCTTTCTGCTTAATGTGAATCTTTCTGTTGCTGAATGTATGTGATGTATTCTATATTTGTGGCATTGTGATCGTGTAAGTATATTGAGAGCTTCTAGGTCTGTGTTACTCCATTTCACTACTCCAAATGAGTAGGTCAATATTGGTGTAGCATAAGTATTGATAGCTTTTGTCTTGTTTCTTGCTATCAGTTCTTTTTTCAGTATTTTTGTTAGTCTTTGTATATATTTTTTCTTTTAGTTCTTCTTTAATATTTGTATTATCTATTCCTATTTTTTGTCTGTATCCTAGATATTTATAGGCATCTGTTTTTTCCATCGCTTCTATGCAGTTGCTGTGGTTATACAATATGTAATCTTCTTGTTTAGTGTGTTTTCCCTTGACTATGCTATTTTTCTTACATTTGTCTGTTCCAAAAGCCATATTTACATCATTGCTGAATACTTCTGTTATCTTTAGTAATTGGTTGAGCTGTTGATTTATTGCTGCCAGTAGTTTTAGATCATCCATGTATAGCAAATGTGTGATTTTGTGTTGGTATGTTCCAGTAATATTGTATCCATAATTCGTATTATTTAGCATGTTGGATAGTGGGTTCAGAGCAAGGCAGAACCAGAAAGGACTTAGTGAGTCTCCTTGGTATATACCACGCTTAATCTGTATTGACTGTGGTGTGATATTATTTGAACTTGTTTTGATATTGAGTGTGGTTATCCAATTTTTGATTACTATGTTTAGGAAATGTATCAATTTAGGTTCCAATATTTGTAGTAACCATGAGTGGGGTACACTATCAAAAGTCTTTTGGTAATCAATGTATGCCTAGTGTAGTGACCTTTGTTTAGTTTTAGCTTGATATGTCAACTCTGCATCTATTATCAGTTGCTCTTTACATCCTTGTGCTCCTTTGCAACAGCCTTTTTGTTCTTCATTTATAATTAGTTCTGTGTTGTATGCGTCATTAATTTCTGTGTAATTACTGAAGTTAATATTTTTTATATTGTTGGTTGGCATGCTATGGGGCGATATTTAGCTGCGTTTGCTTGCTCTCTAGGTTTCAGGTAAGGTATTCCATGTGTGAGTGTATCAGGGAATGTGTATGGGTCTGCAATGTAACTGTTAAATAATTTAGTTAGATGTGAATGTGTTGAGGTGAACTTCTTTCGCCCGAAATTTGCTATTTTATTTTTCCCAGGGGCTTTCCAATTGTGCGTAGAATTAATTGCTCGGGTGACTTCATGTTGCAAAATTATCACTTCAGGCATTTGTGGTATCATCTTGTATGTGTCTGCTTCTGCTTGTAACCACCGTGCATGCCTGTTATGTTGTACCGGGTTTGACCCTATGTTGCTCCAGAAGTGTTCCATGTCTGTTATGTTTGGTGGATTGTCTATTTTAATATGTGTGTGTTATTTATTCTCTGGTAAAATTTCTTTTGGTTTGTGTTGAATGTTTGGTTTTGTTTCCTTCTATTTTCACTTTTTTTTTTGTATCTCCTAAGTTGTTTGGCCAATGCTTGTCATTTCTGCTTCTCTTCATCTAATTGCTCTATCGCTTCTTGTTGTGAGATTTTACATAACCTTTTTCGTTTTTTGTCTGATATTTGGTTTCTTATAAATTGTGTTAGCTGTCCGATGTCTTTTCTCAGTTTTTCTATTTTGATCTGTAGCCTGTGTTGCCATGCTGGTTTTGTGGGTTTCTTCTGTGTGTTGGTTGGTTCTGATCTCTGCCTGGTGGGTATATTTAGTGCAGTGAGTGCTCCTATATAAACCAGTAGCTTTAACTCTTCCATAGTAGTGTTTTCATTTATTTTGTTGGGTATGATTGTGTTGATAGTTATTGTTGTTTCGAATTGTGGGTTATTTGGTGGTCCATGCAAGAATAGTCTAATGTCTGTATTTGTGTCTTTGTATTCTATATATGTCAATTGAAATTTTTCTTCTATATTTAACATGTGTCACTTCGTTTTCTATTTGTGCCTGTTCTGGTGGCTATCTTAAAATTTCGTTTTCCTCTGATTGTTTAATTGATATGTGTTCTTTGTTTGTTTGCTCTGGGATGTTTGAGTCCATTACTGTATTTTCTTCTTCTTCTTCTTCTTCTTCTACTTCTTCTTCTTCTGATTGCACATTATTTTGTTCCAGTATTTGTTGTACTTGTTGTTTGATGTTTTCTAATTCTGGCTGGGGTATCCTGTTCTTTTTGATTATTACACGGATCTGATCAGCTAGTCGTTGTTTTGTTAAAAATTTTAATTCTGGGTATCTGGTAATAAATGTTGTGTATACTTGTGATCTGTATCCAGTTGTGTTGGTTCCGAAGTTTGTTGCTTGGTAATAACAGAACATGAGATGTCGATTAACTTCATTTGACCATTTCATACTCTGTCTTTGTTTTCCTTGTAGAGTGATTGCAGGAAGCATAACCTGCAAAACACCTCTATTTGGATTTAAATCATTTTCCATGTGGCTAGCAGTGTCGTTACCATTGTGGACGGGCATAGGGTTCAAGTGTCGTCCCCGACCATGACAGCGCTTGTCCGAGGCTTCCATTAGTTCTGCTCTGAACCAACTAATCACACTAAAAGGGGGGTTAGCCCTATTAGTGGTTTGTTCTTTTCGTCGCCTTTTACGCCTAGCAGAACATACCAGAGGCCTATTCTTTTCCCGGGCCTCCACGGGGTTATTATTATTATTAATATCAAGACTTACATTGTTGATGACCTAATCTAGTAGCAACAGTCTATGTAACAAGAAGGAAGGAGGGAGAGAGAGAGAGAGAGAGAGAGAGACAGAGAGAGAGAGAACACCTTAAGGAATAAAGGGGTGTCGAAATTAGTTCTTGGCGAAATGTTTTCAGCAGGTAAAGAAGTAGCCAGAAGTATAGGTGTGAGTTCCCGTACGGGTGGGGGAACAGACAAGAGTGAAGGTAGCTTTTAAACTGTTTTTCTTGTGGCAAGAGGTTTCCTTGAAGGTGATTGCCTAGGTACTAGGCGCAACTTATGCACCGGTAACAGCCCACGCCCACAAAAGTACTTGCTGAAAAGAATTATGTTCAGTGAATGGAGCTGTAGCTTTAAAACCGACCCCACCGAACACATAGTTTCAAACTGGAATCAATTGTACTACTGACAAACATTCACTCACAAATGCCCTAGAGGCACTCGCCAATGCCAACCACTCAGGAAAGAAACTCGTATTTCACTACACGATTCTGAAAGCAAACATGGAAAGGGTACAGGTGGTCCATGAAATTCACTCTGACAAATACGTAGTACTGGGTTTATGAAAGAAGTTGCACACGCAGACAGAAAGGTGAAAAGCGGAAGGTGTCACTAGGAAATGATGACAGTCAGAGGTGAGAATATTAAGCTTTGTTACAAGCCATTGCTTGCTTCAATCATAAATACATATTCAATTGATGATAAATGTTATTATCTTTACACAAAGAAAAGTATTATCTTTTCAATAACATTCAAATCGTGCGCTACACTCTTCGTTTTTATACATGAAATTAGTGAATTCCCTCATGGCGCTTTTGTTGCCTATGTCAGCGGTCCCTTTCAGAATTCATATTAACAATCATTAACTAATTTAATAAGAAGGAACCTTGAATTGCTAGTGCATCCATGTACCACCACAATAAAATAAAACCGTGAATAGTTGAGGGAGTATGAATGAGAACAGTGGCGTGTTTATGTTTACACAAATAAGGAGAAGTTTTTATTAGTCCTTTTATAACTACAACGAGCTGATACATTTTAGAAGAAAAATTAAGACACTAATAAAAAAAGGGATGGTGCATAATTGAAAAAAAAGTCACTGGGGTGGAAGCTGTACAAATTCTCCACATTAATCCCCTTCATGACGCACTCTGGCTTTGTCTACATGAATCCATTATGAGGTCCAATTCTATTCAAATGGACTCGACTACGAACAAGTAAACCACAAACTGTGGTTCGGGGAGAACTTACGCTGGTTCAACAATATTTATCCTTTCACCATAATTCATGCAGAGCTGTGGGTGAGGAGCGGCGCGCTGCAACAGCAGTGATGTTTTGACGCGTCCGCGAAAATTAGCAAACTACGTGGGCTGACGTTCTGATTATTAGAACGCGGGAATCTTCCTTATCAGAGCCCTGGTATTCCGGCAGATTTCTGTGTGAAGTGCACCAATTCGCAGGTCTCCCCAGAGCAATTTGACTCACAAGCACGACGGTGTCAGATGTCAGACGGTCGACTAAGGACGAGTAAGTTCATCCTCGTGACACACGATATGTCCGAGATGGTACGCGGTTTCACTGTTGATACAGTTGGAAACTGGTCCTGGATCTTAGTCCACCATAAGTTATAGACAAGTCTTACCCACTAGGGAAAGACCTGAGGTTCTTGACCAGGGGACAACCAGAAGACGAAGAAGGCAAAGAATCGCTTTCCATCTAGCCTCGGCACGGGGGAGCCGAATTATCAAAAATGAAACCACCCCCACATTTTAAAAACCAATCAAACTATCCTCTACTCACTGAATCTCCACTCTTGACTGTTCTATTGGCCTGCTAACCAATCCAGACAGCACCGGGTCTCCACGATGGGGGCGCCAGCCTATGCTTTGCATATCCTGGAACGAGCCAATCAGCGACACAAAATCTCTATTATCTGATAAAAGAAGATTTTAGGTAGGGCCATGTTTCGATAAAAAACGTCTACCTGGACGGCACCACAGATCCTCATTTACGGTGATATCTATTCTTTACATGCTGACCATTTTCAATTTATTAAAGAAGGCTGGTATGCTTCCCAGACAGTTGTGCCCATGAAATATATGTTTTCGCTGCTCACTAAAAGAACCAGTCAACTTTTTGGCGTCAGCAGAATTACAATCTTGTCTCCACTAAACATGCGCACCAGCCTCTGGGTCCCAGCTTCTAACAAGTATCGTCTCAGCTTCTAACATGACAATGCTGAGAGTTTTATGACCTGCAAAAAAACTCAGATTACAGCAGTCTGTAAAATGGCTTTCTTCATCCACTTTCCACCAACTGATTACCTTCATGATGGACTGCCCCTGGGCTAGGTAAAACGTTTTGTGAAGCAGCGCCTTCCTGCTCTGACCCTAAGTGGAAAGTGAGGAGTGCCACGTCCTTAAGTCCCTCTACAGTTACAATGGACAGAGCGCTGCTTCCCTGAACCACTCTCACAGCCAGGTTTGGGGACTCAGCATTTATGGTCCCCAATCCATTCCTTTCCCTGTTCCCTGTCGCCTCCACTAAGACCCCATGGATAAAAGTACCCTACAGACTACACATTCAGTTACATATACTTTCTTCCTAGAATTTTGTCATGTAAACACTTCGTAAACCTTACATACCAAATGTAGTACTGGGGAACACTGAGATCATGGCATAAAATATGAAAAACAAACTGACTGACTGTGTTGTTAAAGTGAGAGAGTGGCGTGCCACCTTCCACTGTTCAGATCAGATCTTAAAGGGGATGAAAGATGAAAAAAAGCAAGTGGTAGCAATATTTTATATTGAAAGAGATCCACTTCATCGAACACAACCACTGAACAATAGCGCATTTCTGTCAATTTTCCTTTTGAAATTCAACCAACAATTCTCAATGTTTGGTTCATGAAAACTAACGGAAAAAAGACTCCATTTTTGGCCAGAGGCATATTGATATGTCTGTGTAAACTGAAGAAACTAACGATCAAGTCCGAAAACTATTTATTGGACTGTTCAATTAACCAAAACAAACTCTCCAAGTATAACGCCAACACAAAACAGTGATCCGTCTTCGAATTACAGCTACATACAAGAATAAAATAGACAACTGTAATAATTTCCTATTAGTCTCCGCCACAGACTTCTCCAATATACCAAGCCTAATCCAGAGATCAGCGAGACGACCCAAGCCGGGCTGCCGGGGCGGCAGCTATCAATGTCTGCTGGTGGTCGATAAACTGCCGATATGTGTTTTTTTTTGTCTTTAGTGTGATTTCATTCCCCTGCCCCCATATGGGTCAGTGTGCACAATCCTCCACTCTTCAGCTGAGTGACACAACAACTAAAACAAGAATAAAATGATACATACATAAGGAGATAAAAGAGGGGAACATAAGACAGAGTAAGGGGAGAAAATGGAGGTAAAATATATACTGACATGGAGACGTACATGGGGGACAGTTAAACCAAGTCACCAGAAAGTTAAAAAACACAATTGGCGATTCTTAAAACACAGAGAAGACACTGAATGCGCAGGCACAGTTTAAAAGTCGGACACAGTAGTAAAAACACTCTGGAACAACACACTTAAAACCCACTTGGAGCACACGCGACGAACAATAAAACTACCTGGTGGGACCTGCCGAGGGAAAAGGTCAGAGAGTATGGAAAAGGAGTGGAGAGCAAGTGTCAGCTGGGGAAGCGGCGGGATGAAGAGAGGAGGGACATCAGTGGGTTCACAAAGAGGCAGGAGACACGTGGGGTGGCAGAGGAAGAGGGAAGACAGGGCAGGAGGGAGCGCAGAGACACTGGAAGGAGGCACAAGAGATGGAGGGGTAGTAGGAGGGGGAAGCCGCTCAGGAGGAGGGAGGGGGAGGTAAGGGGGCCCAGAGAAGGAGGCAGGAAGAAGGGATTAGAGTTGGAAGGAAGGGTAGATGTCAGGGCGAAGCTCATCATCCAGGAGGGGTAGACGGTGAAAGTTGTGTTGGGAATGGAGATGGAGGGTGTGGAGATGGAGAGAGGGTAGGACACAACGGTAAAGGTGCGGCAACTGGTTGGGGGTTGAGAGGATGGAAGAAAGCAGGGGGTGAGGGGGATCAAGGCCGCGGACAATATAGAGTGTGCGGATGTGTTCAAGGAAAAGTAGAAGGTGGGGGAAGGGGATGACGTCGTAGAGGATGCGTGTCAGAAACGGAAGGCAGACACGGAAAGTGAGGCGGAGCGCATGGCATTCGAGGATTTGGAGGGCTTGATAGAACTGGGGAGGAGGTGGAAATCCAAGTGACGCTGGCATAACAGAGGATGGGGTGGATCAAGGATTTGTAGGTGTGAAGGATATTGGACGGATGCAGACCCCACGTCCAGTCGGACAAGAGTTTCAGGAGGCGGAGGCGCTTGTGAGCTTTGTTTTGGATGGTAAGTAGATGGGGAGTCCAGGTGAGGTGGCGGTCGAGTGTGAGGCCAAGGTATTTGAAGGTAGGAGTGTTGTGGATGGGATGGCCATAAATGGTGAGGTAGAAATCATGGAGGCGGAAGAGGCAGGTTGTGCGGCCTATGATGATCGCCTGGGTCTTGGAGGGATTAACACAGAGTAACCACTAGTTGCACCAAGCGGTGAAATGGTCAAGGAGGGTTTGGAGGGTATGTTGGGACCGTTGAAGTATAGGATAAAGGGATAGGAAGGCGGTGTCATCAGCGAACTGGAGAAGATGAACAGGGTGGGGAGGTTTTGGCATATCAGCAGTGTACAGCAGATAGAGGAGAGGGGAAAGGACAGAACCTTGGGGCACACTGGCAGAAGGGTGGAAAGTACGGGAGTTGGAATTGTGGATAGTCACATAGGAGGGACAATGGGAGAGGAAGGAAGCAACGAGACGGACAAAGTTGATGGGGAGAGCATAGGTCTGAAGTTTGAAGAGGAGCCCAGGATGCCAGACATGGTCATAGGCGTTCTGGAGATCAAGAGAAACAAAGATAGCGGAGCGACAGGAGTTAAGTTGGAGGGAAAGAAGATTGGTAAGGTTAAGGAGCTGTTTGTCAGTGGAGAAGGAAGGCCGGAAGCCACATTGGGTAAGAGGAAGGAGGCAGTGCTGGTTAAGGTGGTGGTGAATACGGAGAGAGGATGGCTTCGAAGACCTTACTGAACACGGAGGTGAGGCAGATTGGACGATAGGAAGAGGTGTGAGAGGGGGGTTTGTTAGCTTTAGGGAACAGCAGGACACAGGATGCCTTCCACAGGTCAGACTAAAATCCAGTGGAGAGGAGGACATTGTACAGGGTAGCAAGGACAGACAGGAAGGATGGAGGGGATTCCTTGAGGTGACGGTAGGTGACACCATCATGACCAGGGGCGGTGTTGCGTTCGGAGTGGAGGACAAGTGTGATGTCTTGTGCGGTGATGGGAGTGTTGATGTCTGAGGGGGGGGGGGGGGGCAACCGATCCAAGTACTGGAAGCTAGCAGAGGGACAGGTGTCAGTGTGGTCAAGGATGGTGGGGAAGAGGAAGTAATCAAAATGGGGATCGTCAGGAATGGAGAAGACGTCGGATAGGTGGGAGGCAAAATGGTTAGCCTTACTGTGGTTGTCATGGAGGATAGGGTAATGTGGGGTGGGAAGGTTACCAGTAAGGTGGTGGAAGGCTGACCAGTACTTGGAGGAGTCGACAGGGAGGGTGGAGTTGAGGCGTGTACATGTCTGGAGCCAGTCCCGGCATTTCTTTGCTGTAAGGAGGTTCCGGATTTGTCGCTGTAATTGCCTGTGGCGGGTGAGAGTATCCCGGTCACGAGTGCGGAGGAAGGAGCGGTAGATCCTGCGGGATTCACGCAGAAGGAGGACGGCCTGTGGAGGAAGCGTAGGGCGGTGAGGGTGGATGAGTTTGGTAGGAACATGAGACTGCACAGCGTCAGTGATGGTCTTCTGAAGGACGGAAGAGGCTAGGTGATGTCATCAGTGTGGTGAAAGAAGAAGGGGTGGCTTTCGACCTGTAAGGCAATGGATACCCGGTAGGCATCCCAATTGGCATGGTGGTAGTCATGGAAACACTTTGGAGGGGCAGCTGGGTGGGTGGCTGCAGTGGCGGGACGGGTAGAGGAGATGGTGAGAAGGACAGGAAGGTGGTCACTACCAACATGATCGAGGACATCAATGGTGATGTCACCAAGGAGGTTTGGAGAAGCAAGGATAACATCGGGGGTGGACTTACTTTCAGGACGGGTGTGCTGTGGGAGAGGAACAAGGTCACCATGGAGGGTGGCAAGGAACTGATGACACCGCCGAAAGGTGGCAGGGTCACGGCTGTGGATGTTGAAGTCAGTGGAGATCACATTGGTGGAGAAGGTAGGGTCAACATGGGAAATGAAGTCAAAGGGGAGAGGAGCTGCGGAGTGGATATAAATAGAGGCACATGTGACGGTGAGGGAGGGAAAAAATAGGCTGAGGAGAAGGTGTTCGGTTGGGTCATTAAGGAGGGGTTGTGGCGGGACAGGAAGGTGCCGGACATGGCCTATAGCGACCCCGCCTCGGGATATAGGAAGGGGATTATCAGTGCGGTGAAGGAGATAAGGGGAGGTGCGGACAACATGGTGGGGTTGGAGGAAGGTTTCATTAAGGATGAAGGAGTCGACCTGGTGCTGGGAGAGGGTATGCATGATGAGGTATTTGTTTGCAGGGAGGGAGCGAATGTTGAGGTAGAGGAGACGATACTTTTGACACGCCAGGAGGTTGGAGGAGGGAAGGGTGCGGGAAGGGGAGAGAGGAGCTTAAACAAGGATGTCGGGGCGGGTGAAATTAAAGTAGGCCTGGTTGTGGGAGTACGTGGCGTAGGTGTTTAAGCGGAAAACAGAGAGGGCAGCAAGGGAAATCTGCTGGAGTGTGTGGGGGCGCAGTAAGGGGTGGATGTTCTGCAGGATGATGGTGAGGAACCGGATGATGTCTTTTGCTGTAGGGGGAGGGAATTGTTGGGGTGGATAGGTGGGTCAATGTGGCAAACGGGTACAGTGAGTTCAGGGTTGGTAAGAGTGGGCTTGGCTTTGCATTTGGAGGAATAGGTGGGGTGAGGTTCATTACAGGTGTTGCAGGATGGGGCGGAGGCGAGGTTTGGACACTGTTTAAGGAAGTGGGAGGCTTTACAATGGGGGCAGGTGGGTGGGTTCTTGCAGTTTTGGGTGAGGTGGTCCTTGTACAGAAGGCAGCGCTGGCAGTGGTAGGACAGAGGATGGGAACGGGACGTGTCAACAGGTTGGCGGTGGTTGAAAATCAGGGCTCCCTGTGTGAGGAGGTGGTCAATGGAGGAGGCGGACTCTCTAAAGATACGATTGAGGAAAGTAGGGCCAGAGGAGTTGTAAATACGGCGGGTGGAGCGAACATCCAGGGCGGGGTGGGCATTCAGTTCCGACAACACCTCAGCCTCCGTGATCACAGGGCTGAGTTTTGTGATGACGGCTGTGAGGGTTGGCGGACGATGAGGCGGTTGGGGCTGACAAGGAGAGGAGAGGAGGATGTAAGGAAGGGGTGAGGGATGCGTGGGGGCCAAAGGTGATGCGGGGAAGGCGCCAGAGGAGATAAGTATGGAAGGAGGGATAGGGAGACTTGATAAGAACAGAGTCTCTGAGAGGGATAAGTTGGGTGATGGGTGCACTGGGGATGTACTTCTGGATTTCAATGGTGAGGGTGCGGGCATCCAGGAATTTCGGATCAGGGTTGGCTAAGACAAAGGTATACAGGGAGGGGGGCTGCAGAGGAGGGAGTTGGTGTGGTATCCATAACGGGGTCAGTGGGTGAGGGGGGTGGGCAGTGACATTTTGGATGAGGGGGTAGAGGAGAGGTCGCCACTGGTCCGGCTGAAAGATATTTTTTGGCGGGTGTGGCCTGAGGGGAGGGATAAGGGACTGGATAGATGGGGAGTTGGTGGGAGGCAGGGCCCTCCTGTGAGGCAGTAGCACCGGATGAGAGGGCAGGGCACTCTGTGGCGGCGACTGTGTCGTGGCGGGCGATGACTCGGGCTGGGGAAGCAGTGGTAGTTGCAGGGGGGAGGGGGGGAGTCCTCTTGGCGGGAGACACGAGATGGAGGGGGGTGGGAGCAGGGGCAGAGGCAGGAGCAAGAGCAGCAGCAGGTGCAGTAGCAGGGGTAGGAGCTGGAGTGACATACAGGTGGGGATACAGTGATGGGGAGGAGGTAGATGGGGAGGAGACTGTGAGAAGGTGAGGTGCATGAGACGGGTTAGTCCCAGAGGAAGCACTATGACGTTACAGTGGGGGTAGGTGAAGGGGAGGTGTAGATGATGGCGGTAGTTGGAGCATCCATGACTGCAGGCGACAGCAAACACCGAGTGATGGCGGCAGCGGCGGCAGATGAAGCGGCGAGCACTGTGAGACGGCGGCAGAAGAAGCGGTGAGCACCGTGAGATGGCGGCGGCGGGGGCGGCGACGGCGGTGGCGGCGACGGCGACCAAACGACGGCGGCGGCGACGGCGACGGCGGTGGCGTCCAGATGGCGGCGGCACCGGCGACCAGATGGCGGCGGCGGCGGTGACCAGACGGCGGTTGCGGCGTTGACGGCGACCAGAAGACGGCGACGGCGGGCAGCAGTGATGGCTTGCAGACGGGCAACAACGCTACAGGCATGGTTGGGGCTCTTCCACGTCGAAGAGACAGGCCCAGGCAGTGCGAGTCCTCGATGAGGAAGTCAGGGAATCCAACCTTCGAATGTGCCGATATTGGGCCGATCGCCGGCCTTAATAATGCTTCGGAGGATGAGTTCCTCGGAACTATTTTCCATCAAGTGGTTTGACGTGTGAAAATAGTTCCGGGATCTGCAGCGACCTCTTCCTTGTGTTTATGTGGGCCGTCAGTGGCCCCTGGTGGCCGCTCGTGTCTTTGCTGTTATGGTGGTGTTGTGGCCATTCATCAATATTACCTGTCGATTGTCTAGTGCTTCGATGTGCCTGCGAGGCGGGCAACCATGGCTGTAGGCTGTCGGTTTGGTTGCTGATACTCTAGGCGCCGTGATGTCTGGCGGAGAAGGCCACAGCACGTATTGTCTCGCAACTACCATACAAAGACAGAAGTCAAGGAGCTGAAACCCCTCAGTCTGTTCAAGTAATATTATGATCAGGGGAAACAAGTGGAATACTTGATTAATTAGTAGCAAGAAAAGAAGCTCGGATTATGATATATTTTCTGGATTGTCATTTTTCAAGGAAGACACAAGTGCAGAGATCTGTTGTGTGGTGGAGGCGGGGAAAATTTTAGGACTGTTGATTAATTACAGCAAATAACTTGCAAGATGGCAAAGTACTGTAGTGCTTCTGAGCCGTTACTTTGAATTTCGAGCTACGGCTGTCTTCGCACACAAGTATACCAGGCTTTCGAGTCTTTGCGCATCTGCTGCCACTTCAGTCTCCCCATCTCCAGAACGTGGAGGCCGCGCTGTCGTTGGCTGCAACAGACTGTAACTGCCACTCGGGTATGTTGGCTATGGCACTCTGATTCTGCTGGTAGGCGCCCACAGTGATGAGGCGTCCAGACCAAGAAAAGTGTGAAGAGATAGTGTCACTACCTCGTTTCGCTGAAGTGCTAAGTCGGAGCCACATCATGATAGCAGTAGGGCGTATGTTGCCGCCCTTGTCAGTGTCTGTGTGCTTGCTTTCGTTACTCGGCAAGGGACAGAGTAGTTCTCTGTTTTTCTACAAAACGTTCGCGATAATTTAGGTCACGATTTCCAAGCGATGGCATTGCTTACATCTCGATCGACTGGCATGATGACTTTTTCCATGCTGACGTGAAAAGATAGTTCGTGCTGCCTCTGGCTGGGCTTTCGTTCAAACTCAGATCTAATGGCTATTAACTGATTCTCATATGATTACAAGTTTTAAGTTTCTTAGCGATTTTCTGTTAGCACACTCTCTGAAAAGAGCTGGATCAGATGATCATATTTCATATCTTACGTTCATTGCAATTTTATTCTTTCGTCTTGATCTGCAGCAAGACGCTGTTGAGCCACCTTTTTTGATTTTTTGTTTTTTATTTTTATTGTAAGTGTATAGGTCTTCCTTATAATATGACAGGCTAACTCACATTTCCTGTGTTTTATGGCGAATATATCTGAATTATGTACTAGATTGTCAGTTTTGTGGTTTGTAGGACTGGCCTATCGCCCTATTTCAATAAATTTTTGTTTGGCAATTAATATCCCGGCTGGACGAGATGAAGAATTTGTAAATTCGTCTGAAACATAATGTGTGATGTTGACTCTTTCTCACATTATCCAGATATCCGTTTTTATGAAAAACTTACTGAGCGCTGTTTGTTTACTTTTGTGCTTTTATAGATATAAGTAGCTGTCTCTCCAATAACGTAAGTATCTAAGGTGATTACACGGCTTAATTCATGTGTTGCAAAGCAACTGACACATTTATTGCCGTATGACAATGGAAAGACAGGTCCTTTGTCACATGTAGTAATAACTGATAATGTTCGCTCCCACCGCTGCTTCATATTCATATTTGTCGGCCATTCGCTCCATTTCTTGTGCTCCTTTACAATAACTTAATGAAGAAATTAAAAATTCGTATTTGTACCAACAATGAGTATTGTGGATGGAATATTTTTCCTTATCGAACCAAGCATCAGTTAGTCCGCAAATATCACAGATATCATATGATCGTGCATTTTCGTAAATATTTCATATGTATTGTACTTAATTGGTTGATTAATTAAGAACACTAGTAATTCTGTCCTATCAAAACTGCTACTGAATAAATTTGTTTGCAACTTGCAGTTGTGTAAATTCTAGTATCCAGCATCAGAGGAAAAATAGTACCATGTCTACAATAGAACAAATACAGGAGTTTTTCAAAACTCTCCGAATTAAAGTAAGTAATCTGTTGGAGGAAAATACATCGCTAACTTTCTTCTTCTCTCTCCTTTTTTTTTAGAGCTCCTGCTAATCCTGTAGCCCAGAGAATTACTAATAATGAAGAGAAGAAAACTTATCAGCAGATTATCACTCTGTACCTTGCACCCAAATGCTTACCGAAATCTAGAAATAATTTGCAGCAGAGGTCATTCACTAGTAGAGATGCGACAAGAAATTCGTTTGAGATAAGGCGAAGTTGTGTTTTAATGCAGAGGTACACAAATATCTTCATCCGAAATTCGGCTACACCAATTGTCTGAAAATTATTTCGAGCGGTTAGTTCATGAGCCAACGCTACCAGTAAACGGTTATGAAAACAAATTGACGTCTTCGCAACATATAATCCTGAGTTGATAAAGAGCATCAAAACGGATAGAGGGATTAGTGAACAAAGGACTATCGTAGCGAGAATGAATACTGTAACCCCCATTTCCGCCAAAAATAAACGAAAAATGTACCTTTCAAAAAAGCAGATAAAAGTTCTCTTGGCATCTTCCTGAGAAACAATCGCCACTTCTCCCAAAATTAAGTATGTGAGTGTAGAGAGCATGTGGCTTGAATTCAAAGAAATAGTATCGGCAGAAATTGAGAGATTTATACCAAATAAAATAACAAACGACGGAGCTGATAATCCTTGATACACAGCGGATCAGAACACTCTTGAAAAAAAAAAAATTGCTGCCGAATTTCAATGAACGCAAAATCTCCAAGATTGGCGATCTTCTACAGAAGCTCGAAATTTAGCGCTGATATCGATTCCAGATGCTTATAATATTTTCCAGAACAAAACTTTGTCTCGAAACCTCACAGAAAATCCAAAGAGATTCTGGTCGTATGTGAAGTATGCTAGCGTCAAGACGTAATCAACGCCTTCTCTGCACGATAGCAATGGAAATACTATTGACGGCAGTGCTGACAAAGCAGAGTTAGTATACACAGCCTTCCAAAATTCCGTCACCAACGAAGAAGAAGTAAATATTCCAGAACTTAAATCAAGAAGAGCTGCCGACATATGAAACGTAGGAGTAGATATATTCGGAGTGGTGAAGCAACTTAATTCTCTTAACAAAAGCAAGTCTTCCGGTCCAGACAATATACCACTTACGTTCCTTTCAGAGTATGCTGATACAATAGCTCCCTACTTAACAATCATACACAACCGTGAGCTCGACGAAAGATACGTACGCAAAGGCTGGGAAGTTGCACAGGTAGCGCCAATCTTCAAGAAAGATAGTAGGACCAACCCACTAACGTACAGGCCCAAATCATTGAAGTCGATATGCGGTAGGATTTTTAACATATATTTATTCGAACATTATTAATTACCTCGACGGGAACTGTCTATTGAAACACAATGAACACGGATTTAGGAAATATCGTTCTTGTGAAACACAACCAGCTCTTAACGCACACGAAGTGTTGAGTCCTATTGACAAGGGATATCAATTGGATTCGATATTTATAGATTCCCAGAAGGCTTTCGACACTGTACCACACAATCGAGTTGTAGTGAAATTGCGTGCTTATGGAATATCGTCTGAGTTATGTGACTGGATTTGTTATTTCCTATCAGAGGGGTCACTGTTCGTAGTAAGTAACGGAAAGTCATCGAGTAAAACAGAAGAGTTTTCTGTTCCTTATCTATATGAACGATTTAGAAGATAATTTGAGCAGCCGTCTTAGGGTGTTTGCAGATGATGCTGTCGTTTATCGTCTAGTAAACTCAGCAGAAGATGAAAACAAATTGCAAAACGATTTAGAAATGATATCTGAGTGGTGTAAAAATTGAAAACTGGACCTAAATAGTGAAAAGTGTGATGTCATTCACATGAGTGCTTAAAGGGATAAGTTAAACTCCGGTTACACGACAAATCACTCTAATCTAGTACCGTAAATTCGACTAAATACCTAGGACTTACAATTACACGCAATTTAAATTGGAAGCAACACACACAAAATTTTGTGGGAAAGGCAAATTAAAGACTACGTGATACTGCAGACCACCTAGAAAATGTAACAGATTTACTAAAGAGACTGCTTGCACTACGGTTTTCCGTTCTCCTTTGGAATACTGCTTTAAGGTCTGCGATCCTTACCAGAAAGGATTAATGGAGTACATCGAGAAAATTCAACGAAGAGGAGCACGTTTTGTATTATCGCGAAATAGCGGAGAGGGTGTTATGGACATGATATAGGATTTGGGGTGGTGACCATCAAAACAAAGACGTTTTTCGTTCCGGCGGAATCTTCTCACAAAATTTCAGTCATCAACTCTCTCTTCTGAATACGAAGTAGTTTCGTTGACGCCGACAAGTATAGGGAGCAGAGCTCATCATAATAAAATAAGGGAGATCGGAGCTAGCACGGAAAGGTATAGGTGTTTGTTTCTTCCGCGCGCTGTTCGAGAGTGGAATAATAGAGAATTATTGCGAAGATGGTTCGATGAACCCTCTGCCACCAACTTAAGTGTAATTTGCAGAGTATCCTTGTAGAAGTAGATGCTGAACCACAGGAGTCTACCGCTGAGGAAATAGTTGTCGCTAATTACGGTGGAAGTTCAAGGAAACGAAAATGAAAACAGCACTGAAGATGAGAAGGAAGTACTCCGCCTGAGCAGATTCCTAGGGCGTTAGGAGTGTGGAACGCCATTAACCTGATGAGGACGCCGTCTCGCGGCATTGCATTCTGTTGCCCGAGACGAGAAGTTTTCCAGGCACCGCTGGCGAGCGCAAGAAAAGACGGAAATTTAATTAACTCCAGGTGCTCTGGGAGACGACACCTGACGTGTAAAGGAGGAGCTGCACCGCACCAGCACCTACTTGGTGACTAACTTAACCCAGTTTGAATAAAACTGATTCGACTGCCAGGGAATTCGTCTCATCCTCCCGATTTTACCTGGCATGTACACTACAGCCAGCGACACTCTATACAATCTCATATTTGACTTCAAATTTCTCTTTCCCGGCTAATGATATTTCGGTTAAGCAACTCCCCAATTTTATAGGTGGAATAGAATGCGTAAATCAGACGTCAAAACCGACGAATGGCTCACAAGGCACTGAATGTTTAATGCTATTCTGTATGTTCGTTTCAATACTGAGTGATTAAAAGTCACAGGAAGGTTTGCTATGTTTTCGGAGCTGCTACGAGCTGAACGTCAGTAAGATGCTAATATTGAAGCAGTTCATTCTCTATGTTAACTATTTACCTTATATGCTAAGGAGTGTGGAACGGGTGAGGGAGATGAAGTTATTGGCCAGATGTTTCAGGTGCGGAGAATATTTGCCGGAAATTGAAAATAATTAAAAATGGTAATGAACAGTTAAATAATTGTCTCGAAAACAAAGAAAATCAAATAATAATAAAAAATTAATTTTTTGTACAGAACTTTCAACAGCTGTATGTATGTACAAAAAACCGTGATCAATGTAAGGTTTGTAAATCAATAGCGAAGAGGAGAAGTTATGTCATCCAGAAAATGGGAAGGCTTACCATTCGTCAGCTCTTAAGCAATTGGGGATCTGGGAAAAGCGCTCTCGATATCATTTAATGGACAGAAAATGAGTCTTAACTATTTTTAAAACAATGTATATGTATGAGGAGAATATTCTGAAGCAGGAGGGAACTTAAAAAGTAAGTTACACATTATTATGCCGAGCCAAGTAACTTCCATTAAATGCTGCACTACACTTGAAAGCGACACAGACACATGATACTATTTTTGACCGTAATCGACAAGTCTCTTTAAACATCTGTCTGAACGTTCTACCAATCGTTCAGCTCCTCGACGACAGAAATCGGCTCTTTGATTATACAACTACTTGAGAAAGACCTGAGAATGTCCTGATCGTTGGAAAAATCTTTCGTCCCACATATTCTTTCAGCTTGCCGAATAGATGGAAATTCGGTTTGAAAAATAGCTTTTTCTTCCCGATCAACATCACCCAGATCTGTGAGTCCTTGTTAAAATTTTTCATACCTCGTCATTACGGGCTGAACGTGACATGGCACTTGGTCAGCATCTGCGTGCTACAGCATGAGAGTATCTTTCCAGCTGCCGTCCTCCAATGCGATGCACCTGTTCGACGTACCGCAGCAAATCGTGCAGCAATATCGACGGTATACGCAACAAAGTTATCAGTGGTGAGTAATTTGATATTTCATGTCTGTAATTATATGTGGAATTATACGTAACTGCGGCTGTATGAGTCTGCTAAAATGATTTGTTGCTGTCATAGTATGCTAAATAAAAAGTAAATGAATGTTACAAGACGAATCCACCCTAAGACTCGAAGTACTTCGGCCAATACTATAAGCTTCTAATATCACAATTTTTACCTACAAATACACAATTTAACACATAATTATTTACCGTACGTCCACTGATGTTAGTGAAAGATTAGCGATATACCTCCTCGTCTTCTCAGAAATGAAAAACGCTGTTCGGTATTAACATAGACGTTGGTGATTTAAAAAGAATCAGAAGATAAGCTGTTGGACGTTAAAACTGCATAACTAACAAGGATAGCGACACCTGACATTTTATTTATTGTAACTATGCAATATTTTAGACAGAACACATGACAGAATTTGTAAATCATTTGGAGTCATACAGGGTGCGAAATTTAGTACGTGTAGCTAACAATTGTGGCAGCAAACATGGCTCTAGGCCGGCTGAGCATCGAGTCGAATTGAGCTTGAATGGTGAACAGGTGTAAGTCAACCATGTTGCTGTAACTCTATGCCAAATTTCATCAGTCATTGAGGCTGACGAGTGATGGTCAAATGTTTTCAGTGGGTGAGAGACCTGCAGATCAAGCTGAAAAGGGCAATAGTGGAACACTTCGTGTACTGAAGTAGGTAATGACGCCACTGGCAGTACGCGACTATCGTTAACGTGTTGCAACATAACGACAAGGAAACCTCGAATATAGGGCGCAACCACCCGCATTACAATGTAAGAAGCATGACATTGGCTGTACAAGATACCGGTTATGTGGACTAGGAGATTATTTTATGTCCAAAATAACATCGCAGTGCATGACGTCTGGATACGGCACCAGACAGAGGCGCATTCGACGGCTCTTCGCTCTACACGTAAGTGACGCTATGTCGTTTTTCCAGACGAGTCTCAGTTCTACGTAAGCATTGTTATGGTTCCATGCTTGCAGATTCTAAGGAAAACGAGCAATGCTTAATTACATTCTTCATTATCATATGAGCGCGTGGCAGAGGTTACATCGAACCACATTCACGATTGTTCTCTATTATTCCACTCTCTAAATGTGCAAGGAAGAACCAAAAACCTATATCTTTCGGTGCGAGCTCTGGTTTCCCTTGTTTTATTATGCTGCTCGTTTCTCTCTATTTAGGTTGGCGTCAACAAAATATTTTGTCATTCTGACGAGAAAGTTGGTGATTGAAATTTTGTGAGAAGATTCCGCCGCAACGAAAAAATCTTTGTTTTAGTGGTGACCATCGCAAACCTATATCATGTCCATGACAGTCCCTCCGCAGTAGTCCGAAAGAGTAGAAACGGGCACCGCTAGTCTTTTTAATACATCTATCACATTTTCTAAGTGTTCTGTCAATAACACTTAGTCTTTAGTTTGCCTCCGCCACAAATATTCATATGTTTTCCCTCCAATTTGTTGTAATTCCTAAGTATTTAGTTGCACTTACGGCCCTTACATACGACTGATTTATCGTGTAACCGAGGTTAACGGATTCCTTTTAGCACTCATGTGGATTACATCACCCTTTTCATTATTTAGGGCCAATAGCCAATTATCGTACAATTCATGTGTCTTTTATAAATCGTTTTGCAATTAGTTTTTATCTTCTGATGAGTTCACTAGACAAAAGCATCATCTGCAAACACCCTAAGACGAATGCTCAAATTATCTTCTAAATCGTTCATACAGATAATGAACAGCACAGGGCCTATAACGCTATCCTTGGGAACGCTAGAAATCTCTTATGTTTTACTCGATGAATTTTCGTTACTTACTGCGAATTGTGACCTCTATGATAAGAAATTACGAATACAATCACATAACTGAGACGGTATTCTATAAGCACCCAATTTCGCTACAACTCGATTGTGTGCACAGTGTCAAAAGCCTTCTAGGAATGCATAGATATCAAATCTAATAGATATCCCTTGTCAATAGCACTCAACACTTAGTGCGTGTAAAGAGCTGGTTGTGTTTACAAGAACGATGTTTCGTAAATCCTTGTTGACTGTGTGTCAGTAGACTGTTCCCTTCGAGGTAATTTATAATGTTCGAATGAGTATATGTTAAAAATCCTACTGCATATCGACGTTAATGATATGGGCCTGTAATCTAGTGGATTAGTCTGACTATCCACTAAGACTAGACTATCCCCCCATGAACCACTGGTGGGGAGGCTTGCGTGACTCAGCGATGCAGATAGCCGTACCATAGGTGGAACCACAACGGAGGGGTATCTGTTGAGAGGCCAGACAAACGTGTGGTTCCTGAAGAGGGGCAGCAGCCTTTTCAGTAGCTGCAGGGGCAACAGTCTGGATGAGATTGATTAATCTGGCCTTGTGACACTAACCAAAACGGCCTTGCTGTGCTGATACTGCGAACGGCTGAAAGCAAGGGGACACTACAGCCGTAATTTTTCCCGAGGGCATGCAACTTTACTGTATGGTTAAATGATGATGGCGTCGTCTTGAGTAAAATATTCCGGAGGTAAAATAGTCCCCCATTCGGATCTCCGGGCAGGGACTACTCAAGAAGACGTCGTTATCAGGAGAAAGAAAACTGGCTTTCTGCGGATCGGAGCGTGGAATTTTAGATCCCTTAATCGGGCAGGTAGGTTCGAAAATTAAAAAGGGAAATGGATAGGTTACAGTTAGATATAGTGGGAATTACCGAAGTTCGGTGGCAACAGAACCAAGACTTTGGGGTAGGTGAATACAGGGTTATAAATACAAAATCAAATAGGTGTAATGCAAGAGTACGTTTAATAATGAATTTAAAAAATAAGAGTGCGGGTAAGCTACTACAAACAGCATACTAAACGCATTATTGTGTCCAAGATAGACAAGAAGCCCACGCCTACTACAGTAGTACAAGTTTATATGCCAACTAGCTATGCAGATGACGAAGAAATTGAAGAAATGTATTATGAGATAAAAGAAATTATTCAGATAGTGAAGGGAGACGAAAATTTAATAGTCATGGGTGACTGGAATTCGATAGTAGGAAAAGGAAGAGAAGAAAACGTAGTAGGTGAATATGGATTGGGGGGGGGGGGGGGGAGAGAAATGAAAGAGGAAGCCGCCTGGAAGAATTTTGCACAGAGCATAACTTAATCATTGCTAACACTTGGTTCAAGAATCATAAGAGAAGATTGTATACATGGAAGAAGCCTGGAGTTACTGACAGGTTTAATATAATGGTAAGACAGAGATTTAGGAACCATTTTATAAATTGTAAGACATCTCCAGGGGTACATGTGGTCTCTGACCACACTCTACTGGTCATGAACTGTGGATTAAAACTGAAGAAACTGCTAAAAGGTGGGAATTTAAGGAGATGGGACTGGGATAAACTGACTAAACCAGAGGTTGTACAGAGTTTCAGGGAGAGCATAAGGAAACAATTGACAAGAATGGGGGAAGAAATAGAGTAGAAGAAGAATGGGTAGCTTTGAGGGATGAAGTAGTGAAGGCAGCAGAGGATCAAGTATGTAAAAAGACGAGGGCTAGTAGAAATCCTTGGGTGACAGAAGAAATACTGAATTTAGTAGATGAAAGAAGAAAATATGAAAATGCAGTAAATTATACAGGCAAAAAGGTATACAAACGTCTGAAAAATGAGATTGACAGGAAGTGCAAAATGTTAAGCAGGCATGGCTAGAGCACAAAGGTAAGGATGTAGAGGCTTAATTCACTAGGGGTAAGAGAGATACTGCCAACAGGAAAATTAAAGATACCTTTGGAGAAAAGAGAGCCACTTGTATGAATATCAAGAGCTCAGATGGAAACCCAGTTCTAGGCAAAGAAGAGAAAGCAGAAAATGGTTCAAATGGCTTTGAGTACTATGGGACTTAACATCTGAGGTCATCAGTCCCCTATAACTCAGAACTACTTAAACGTAACTAACCTAAGGGCATCACACACATCCATGCCCGAGACAGGATTCGCACCTGCGACCATAGCGGTCGCGCGGTACCAGACTGTAGCGCCTAGAACCGCACGGCCACTCAGGCCGGCAGAGCAGAAAGGTGGAAGGAGTATATAGAGGGTCTATGAAAGGGCTATGTACTTCAGGGCAATGTTATGGAAATGGAAGAGAATGTAGATGATAATGCAATGGGAGATATGATACTGCGTGAAGAGTTTGACAGAACACTGAGAGACCTAAGTCGAAACAAGGTCCCGGGAGTCGACAACTTTCCATTAGAACTACTGACAGCCTTGGGAGAGCAAGTCCTGTTACAACTCTACTATCTGGTGAGCAAAATGTATAAGACAGACGAAATACCCTCAGACTTCAAGAAGAATGTAATAACTCCAATCTCGAAGAAAGCAGGTGTTGACAGATGTGACAATTACCGAACTATCAGTTTAATAAACCACGGCTGCAAAATACTAACACGAATTCTTTACAGACGAATGGAAAAACTGGTAGCAACCGACCTCGGGGAAGATCGGTTTGGATTCCGTAGAAATGTTGGAACCCGTGAGGCAATACTGACACTACGACCTATCTTAGAAAATAGATTAAGGAAAGGCAAACCTACGTTTCTAGCATTTGTAGACTCAAAGAGAGATTTTGACAATGTTGACTGGAATACTCTCTTTCACATTCTGAAGGTGTCAGGCGTAAAATACAGGGAGCGAAAGGCTATTTACAATTTGTACAGAAAGCAAATGGCAGTAACAAGAGTCGATAGGCACGAAAGGGAAGCAGTGGTTGGGAAGGGAGTGAGACAGGATTGTAGCTTCTCCCCATTCTTATTGAATCTTTATATGAGCAAGCAGTAAAGGAAACAAAAGAAAAATTCGGTGTAGGTATTAAATATCATGGAGAAGAAATAAAAACTTTGAGGTTCGCCGATGACTTTGTAATTCTGTCAGAGACAGCAAAGGACTAGGAAGAGCAACTGAACGGAATGGACATGGACTTGAACGGAGGATGTAAGATGAACATCAACTAAAGCAAAACAAGGATAGTGGAATGTAGTCGAATTAAATCGGGTGATGCTGAGGGATTTAGATTAGGAAATGAGACACTTAAAGTAGTAAAGGAGTTTTGCTATTTGGGGAGCAAAGCAACTGATGATGGTCTAAAAAGAGAGAATATAAAATGTAGACTGGCAATGGCAAGGAAAGCGTTTCTGAAGAAGAGAAATTTGTGAACATCGAATATAGATTTAAGTGTCAGGAAGTCGTTTCTGAAAGTATTTGTGTGGAGAGTAGCCATGTATAGAAGTGGAACATGGACGATAAATAGTTTGGACAAGAAGAGAATAGAAGCTTTCGAAATGTGGTGCTACTGATGAATAATGAAGATTAGATGGGTAGATTACATAACTAATGAGGACGTATTGAATAGAATTGGGGAGAAGAGGAGTTTGTGGCACAACTTGACTAGAAGAAGGGATCAGTTGGTAGGACAAGGGATCACCAATTTAGTATTGGAGGGCAGCGTGGAGGGTAAAAATCGTAGAGGGAGACCTAGAGATGAATACTCTAAGCAGATCAGAAGGATGTAGGCTGCAGTAGGTACTGGGAGATGAAGAACCTAGCACAGGATAGAATGGCATGAACAATTGCATCAAACAAGTCTCAGGACTGAAGACCACAACAACAAGTCTTACTATCTTTCTTGAAGATTGGTGCTACCTGTGCAACTTTTCAGTTTGCGTACGTATCTTTCGTCGAGCCCGCGGTTGTATATGATTGTTAAGCACGGAGCTATTGTATCAGCTTGCTCTGAAAGGAATCTAAGTGGTTTACTGTCTGGACCAGAAAACTTTCTTTTGTTAAGTGAATTAAGTTGCTTCACCACTCCGAGTATATCTACTGCTACGTTTCTCATGTCGGCAGGTGTTCTTGATTTAATTTCTGGAATATTTACTTCTTCCTAGGTGAAGGAATTTTTTAAGGCTGTGTATACTAACTCTGCTTTGGCAGCACTGTCTTCGATTATATTTCCATTCCTATCGTACAGAGAAGGCGTTGATTCCTTCTTGCCGCTAGCATACTTTACATACGACCTGAATCTATTTGGATTTTCTGTCAGGTTTCGAGACAAAGTTTCGTGCTGTTAAATATTATAAGCATCTCCAATTGATGTCCACGCTAAATTTCGAGCTTCTGTAAAAGAGAGCCAATCATTGAGATTTAGCGTCCGTTGAAATTCGGCATGTTGCAACGTTTGCAACAGTGTTCTGATCCGTTTTGTGTACCAAGGATGATCAGCTTCGTCGTCATTTGTTACTTTATTTGGCTTAACTGTCTCAATTGCTGCCGATACCATTTCTTTGAATTCAAGCCGCATGCTCTCTACACTTACATTGTTAATTAGGTAGGACTAGAGATTGTCTTTCAGCAAGACCTCATGTGAATGTTTATCTGCTTTTTTGAAAGGTATATTTTTCGGTTATTTTTGGCTAATTTGGGGCTACAATATTGAATCTCGCTACGACAATCCTGTCTTCACTAATTCTTCTATCCGTTTTGATGCTCTCTATTAGCTCAGGATTGTTTGATGCTAAAATGTCAAGTGTGTTTTCACAACCGTTTACTATTCGCGTGTGTTTATGAATTAACCGCTCGAAATAATTTTCAGAGAATGCCTTTAGTATAATTTCGTATGATGTTTTATGCGTTCCTCCGGAATTATACATGTGTTTTCGCCACATAGCGAGGGTAAACTAAAGTGACCACCAACTATAACTGTATAAGTTTGATACGTGTTTGAAGTCAAACTCAAATAGTTTGAAACTTTCAGTAATTGTGTTATCTGAATTGGGAGGTCGGTAAGAAGATCCATTTATTATTTTATTCCGGTTACCAAGAATGACCTCGGCTCATACTAAGTCACAGGAACTGATGTAATTGTTGTGATCTTCAGTCCAGAGACTGGTTTGATGCAGCTGTTCATGCAATTCTATCCTGTGCTAGCTTCTTCATCTCCGAGTAACTACTGCAACCTACATTGGCCTGAATATGCTTAGTGTATTGATCTCTTGGTCTCCCTCTGCGATTTCTACCCTCCGCGCTTCCCCCCAATATCAAGTTGGGGTTCCCTTGACCTACCAATCGACCCCTTCTTCTAGTCAATTTATGCCACAAAATCCTGTTCTCCACAGTTGTATTCGGTACCTCCTCGTTACGTGATCTACCCATCTAATCTGTAACGTTCTTACGTAGCACCACATTCCAAAACTTCTAGTCTCTTCTTGTCAAAACTATTTATCTTCCATGTTTCACTTCCATGCATGGCTACACTCCATACAAATACTTTCAGAAAAGACTTCCTGACACGTAAATCTATACTGGATGCCAACAAATTTCCCTTCTTCAGAAACGGTTTCCTTGCTATAGCCAGTCTACATTTTACATCCTCTCTACTTCGACTATCATCAGGTATTTTGCTCCCCAAATAGAAAAACTCGTCCACAACTTTAAGTCTCTCATCTCCTAATCTAATTCCTTCAGCATCACGTGACGTAATTCGACTATATTTCATAGCTTCGTTTTGCTTTTGTTGATGTTCATCTTATATCCTCCTTTCAAGACACTGTCCATTCCGTTCCAACTGCTGTTACTTTGTTGCCTCTGGTAGAATTACAATGTCATTTGCAAACCTCGAAGTTTTTATTTTTTCTCCATGGATCTTAATTCCTACTTATAATTTTTCTTCTGTTTTTTTTACTGCTCGCTCAGTATACACATTGAATAACATTGGGGAGAGGCTACAACCTTGTCTCACTCCCTTCCCAACTACAGCTTCCCTTTCGTGCCCATCGACTTTTATAACTGCCATCTGGTTTCTCTACAAATTGTAAATAGCCTTTCGCTCCCTGCATTTGTCTCCTACCACCTTCAGAATTTGAAAGAGAGTATTCCAATCAACTCATAGGAAGTATCTACTTCAAATCGTGACAGGATGAAGTACTTCTAACAGTAACAAACACGTCACCGCCAACTGTGTTTAGCCTATTCTTTTAGAACACCGATAGGTTCTTCGAAATAATATCGGCCGAACTTACCTCCGGCATTAGCTAGCTTTCAATGCCTATAACGATTTGAGGATCTGTGCTCTCTATTAGCCCTTGGAGATCTGGTACTTTCCCAGCACAGCTACTACAACTCTTATACCGAGGGTTCTGCCGGCCGGTGTGGCCTAGCGGTTTTAGGCGCTACAGTCTGGAACCGCGCGCCATTATGGTCGCAGGTTCTAATCCTGCCTCTGGCATGGGTGTGTGTGATGTCCTTAGGTTTGTTAGGTTTAAGTAGTTCTAAGTTCTAGGGGACTGATGACCTAAGAAGTTAAGTCCTATAGTGCTCAGAGCCATTTGAACCATTTCAACCGATGGTTCCTGTATCTACATACGTACTGTGTTCGACGTGCACCCTTTCTGACTGAAGCCTTTCTTGTGTTTTGCCGAGGCCCTCTAACCTAAATAACGGCCCAGGCAACTCCGCATTGTCCTTGCTACCAATGTAGCCGCCTACTGCGTGTAGTGGGCTTCTGACTTAATTCAGCTGAACTCGAAACCAAATCCCCTATGGCGCATGTCCAGCAATCTGCAGCCAAAGCTTTCGCAGAACCATCTGAGCCTCTGACTGAGACCCTGTACCATTGGTCTGCAATCGGTCCTGACGGTTAGCTGCGAATGGTGAGATCTGATTTCATCTCGCAAGCGAGAGTGTCAGCCTTTACCACATCTTTTAGCGTCTCGCAACCAAATAGAGTCTTTTGCTATCCAAAGCGACACCCATCATTGGTATGACGTGATCCACCACCTGCAGGTGGCAGCACCCTGTGCTCTTCATGACATCCGAAAAGACCCGTGTCACGTCGGGAATGACTCTACCCGGTGTGCACACGGAGTGCACATTGGCTTTCTTCCCCTTCTTGGCAGCCATGTCCCTAAGAGTCCCCACAAAGCGCTTAACATTAGAGCTCCCAACTACCAATAATCTCACCCTCTGTGACTGCCCGGATGTTACAGGCTGAGAGGTTTCAACTGAAACAGGACAGGCAACTTCAACTGGCTGAGCGTCAGTGTCAGCTACAGATAGCATGCGTTGTTGGTATTAGAATAACTACGTGCAACAAATACTTTGAAACGGAAAGCTCAGCATTTAGGGAGTCCATACTAACAACATTGTGATTATCTTCTACTCTTGGGTTTACCGTCTTCTGTTGCAGCACATTGTCTTTTTGTCTTTGTATAATAAGGTAGGGCAGACGAGAGTGTCATTAAAATTTGGAAGATTTTTCCAGACCCTTCAACAACATAAAACCGCGCTAAAAAGGTGTATTAGAATTCGCCGCACTCAGGTTTCTATTTAAGGTGCGTGCTAATCGCAGGTCATAAGAATGACACTCTGACTGAGAACACAAGTCCCTTAGAGAGGAAAAGTAAGCTTTTTAGCCGATCCTTCGCCAGCAGCGTATGAGCAGGAGCTGCCGAATGAACCACAGCAACAACGAGTCCGAAGGTTTGGTCCTCGATAAGTCTTAAAGATGTACAGGAGACGTGATCAGCGACAATGAGTAACTGACACAGCTATAACTACATCTGTACCTAAATGCCTACTCTGCATTTCACTCTTAAGTTTCTGGCAGAGGGTTCATCGAATATTTTCATTCTGTTTGCCTACCGTTCCACTCTCGAACAGCAGACTGGAAAAATGAACACTGAAATCTTTATTTTATCACAATGATCATTTCTTCCTGTGTAGGTGGGTGTAAACACAATATTTTTACATTCGGAGAAGAACGTTGCAGACTGACATTTCGTAAACAAAACTCGTCACAACGAAAAGGCCTTTGCTTGAATGATTGCAGCCCCAAAGCGCACGTCGTCTCTCCGCCCTATTTCGTAATAGTACAAAACGAGCTCCTCCGTCAATCCTATCTGGTAATGGTCCCGTACAGCACAACAACACTCTATCAGACGACCGACAACCATAGTGCAGGCAGTCCATTTATTAGATCCCTTCCATGTTCTAAGTATTCTGCCAATAAAACATAGTCTTTGGTTTGTCTTCTCCACAACATTATGTATGTGATCGTGTCCATTTTAATTATTCGTAAGGATAATTCATAGGCGTATAAGATTTATCGTGTGACCAAAACTTCACGGAGTCCTTTTATTTAGTACTCTTGTGGTTTACCTCACATTTTTCCTTATTCAGGGTTAATTTCCACCTCCCACGCCATACAGATATCTTGCCTAAATGATTTATAAATTAGTTTTGCTCTTCTCATAACTTTAGTAGACTGTAAATGACAACATCATATGCAAACAGTCTAAGAGGGTTGCTCGGATTATCTCCTAGTAATATATGTAGATTACAAACAGTCTAAG
Source organism: Schistocerca gregaria (assembly GCF_023897955.1). Lineage (NCBI taxonomy): Eukaryota > Metazoa > Arthropoda > Insecta > Orthoptera > Acrididae > Schistocerca > Schistocerca gregaria. Next base: position 423,316,021 of record NC_064931.1, read on the forward strand.
ATACCTGCTCCGATTGTCTCCTAAATTACAAATCCAGTCTCGCTATTTAACACACTGTTCGATTGGAAGGCGCTTGTGAGAAACGACAACCAAAGCCGTTTCGAAAATTAGAAATATTCAATCAATCACAGATTCCCTGTCCTCAGCAGGCAGTTCAGAGGTGCTTGTAGGAGTTAAGGTGGCAGACACTGACAGTTAAGTATAACAGAGGACGACACTCACAACACTGAACACGTTCAGGTAGGCCGCTAACAGCAGAGCATTTCAAAGTTGTCCCGATTCGAAAATGTGCTGTATATCATGCCCTAGTGTTGCAGCTAGGTGCGATGTATGGCGCCAGTATAGACACGATACCTGAGCAATTTGTTACAGATACATATATGTAGTGACATTGCGGCGTACCTTGTGCTGTTGGACTCTTAACGTGGGGTGATAATCGGAGTAAGACTTGTGAGTCATAAATGGCATATTTGGTCGGGTGACCCCTTTCGGGGAGTTCGGCCGCATGGAGTAAGTTTTTGCCTGAAGCTACTTTGGTGACTTGCCTGTCCAGGATGATGAGATGCTGATGTGGACAACACAGCATCCGAGTGAGGAAAATCTCCACCCGGCCGGGCATGGGATTCAGCAGCGTTAACCACTCAGCTATGAAGGCGTAGTATACTAGAGACTACACAAGGAACAGACGTCACGTCGTCTCCACAGACTCAATGGGGTGATCGACATTCTACATTGAATCACATCGTCACTAATTTGAATTGTTGTCAGAAAACCATTTCTACCAGAACTATCTAGAAACAAAGCTACCACATTGGCTTAAGAATACTGTAACCGATATCACACTCACTGCAGTCCAGCGACTTCGGCCACTCAGTGTATCATCTTTCACATAATTTCGTAGTGTCAGATATACGTAAATAATTTTATAACCCGAGCTTCAGGCAAACTGATGCAGCCTCCGAAGTGATATACAGACCAACCACTAACGTAATTCTGGGGTTGAGTGCTGCAGTAGTGCTAGCGTAGCACCGGCAACATGTCGTTCTCCCACCAGTGGTTAACTATGAGCCGCATGGTGAAGATAACGCTACGTTACCACAGCCGAATATATGACGGGAGCCTAGCACCTGTCATAAAACTCCCGCTCGGAGTGAGTATAAATGTTCCCAACTGAGCCAGTAGCATTTTTCATTGACACCTTGCATTCTACCGGCATTTATCGAGCCTGGTCGAATACACAGGCAAAACTATAACCAAGCTCATCGAGCAGAGTCACCAACTAGGTGAGGCCCCTGATCTATGAATAGTCAGCTAGCCCTGATGGTTCCGAGCTTCGAGAGGGTTCTGCTGCGGTGAGGCTTCTCGGATTCAAATGGTTCTGAGCACTATGGGACTTAACTTCTGAGTTCACCAGTCCCCTAGAACTTAAAACTACTTAAACCTAACTAACCTAAGGACATCACACACATCCATGCCCGAGGCAGGATTCGAACCTGTTACCGTAGCGGCCGCGTGGTTCCAGGCTGTAGCGCCTAGAAGCGCTCGGCCACCCCTAGCGGCGCTTCTCTGATTCTCCCATCGCTTGACCACTAGCCGTTTTCTGAAGATCGTAAGGCAACTCGGGGCAACAGCACTCTTCTGTGAGACGCCACTCTCGGCAGGTGGTGTATGTCAGCCGCGAGACTTGCGGCATGTGAGCTGGTGTGCTACGTGGCCAGCAAGGACTCGACGATGGCAGCCGCTGCGGTGCTGCTTCCACATTCCACGACTGGGGCCGTCACGTGCTGCCTAAAAGCCACGGCCGACACTTGGAGCACTGTTGTCGAAGTTGTGTTAGTAAGGTATCAAGTAATAAGGAATGTAGGTGATGGGCAGTATCAACAGACACTGTACCCCGTAGCGCTACAGCCAACAGCGTCGTTCCGGCGGCCACGAATATTTAGTAGTGATTTTTCACTTGAGTGCACGTGTGTTGATGACTGTATTATTCTTGCAGTATTCATTATGGCAAACTGTAAACAAGCTGGAGTGTTTGGTGTGTAAAATCAGTTCAACAGAAAGCTGGAAACAGATGATGCGTCTACTTCTCATGCGTGTCAATGGAATGGTGAGAGTGATGATATGAGAACTGTACAGCTTATATACAGTGAAGCGAACATTCTAAAATACAGCGGAAGAGCATCTTTTAACTTCCCACCCAGAAACCAAAGAGAGTAGTAAGGTAGAAGCAACATGAACAGAAGAATTAATTCTTCACGTTTGACGTTGCAGAATATTCGACATGTGTTTTAATGTGAATATTTGACTACAGATAGCTTAGTTTCGGGAATCAAAGGCGGTATATTTTATTCGCAATCGATGATCAACATTGGCGATATTGAACGACAATGGCTTCAGCAGTCTTAATATGACCAATATGGCCGAATTACTTATTGAGAGGAACAATATTATTGGTGAAAAGAAGATTTCAACATATGTGATATAACAGCACATTTGTCATATATTTCATCACCCCCTCAACACAAAAAATGGCTCTGCGCACTATGGGACTTAACTTCTATGGTCATTAGTCCCTTAGAACTACTTAAACCTAACTAACCTAAGGACATCATACAACACCCAGCCATCACGAGGCAGAGAAAATCCCTGACACCGCCGGGAATCAAACTCGGGAACCCGGGCGTGGGACGCGAGGACGCTACCGCACGACCACGAGATGCTGACTACCCCCTCAATACAAAGTCCTGATACCGTAATGAAAGGTGCCAACATTGTAAACCATCAACACTAGTACAATGCATACTAGGAAATCCGAAATCTTCATTTGGGATAGCCATTCGTTTTATCGTAATTATATCATTTTACAAGACGACGCAAACTCCTTAAGGAATCTTATTTAGAACCCAACATCATTTTCATATATGCTTGTTACTTCCATATATTAGATTATGTGCATATGAATAATGCCTCATCTACTTAATCGGCACGAACGAAATACATTTTTGTACACGTGTATTAAATTGTTTGACGGCATTGTCGTTTCTGGATTTGCAGACTGAAAAACTGAAGAGGCGAAAGTAATGTTCACTAAAATGTGTACTACACGTGCACAAGAACAAGAGTTGACTTGAGTCCAACCCTTAAATAACAAATTCATGGAAAACAGATTATTTTTTTTCTTTTATTAATCGAACCAGATTGTTACCAAGTTTGCCATGCTGTCTTTGAATAACTTTAGAGAACGATAAAAAAACATCTGCATCAGTGGTGATACACTTGCTATTTGTACTAATTATGTTAGTGTTAATCTGACGTGTGTTATAATTACCTGCTTGTGTTGAATTTATTTGCATTACAAAGAAACATATTCTTATGGATGTAACCCTCTCTGAAAAATTCATAAAATCGATATTTTGACTTAAAATGTTCTCCAGGATATTTACTTTATTGTACTGTTCATACCAATAATACCAGAAACACAGTTACCGAGTTACAAGGCAATTTGTAAAAAAGTGTCTCCGAAAACAATTCAGAGAAGAAAAAATTGTCTGTACGTAATTTCAGACATTATAAATTATGAACGTGTCGAACTGGAGATCAGACCAGCCTGTTGTCACATCTCCACAGAAGCGGAGCAAAAGCGTATCAAGAGCATAGAGCAATGGATGACAGAAGCTACCAAAGAGGCCTGCAGGATCACTATGGCCACGAAGAAGATGGAGGAGGACTTCTTTTTGATCTGGAAGGATTGCTGTATGGTTCAGGGATCACTGACTAGAGGTATGTTTATCTTGTCTATGAAAAATGTAACCCAAAACGTGAAGCACGTTTTTGTAGAACACCATATTTTTCAAATTTGCGGGAAATCTAACTTGAGAATGGGACATAGGATTTTGATCGGAATTTGATGCCGACAATCTAAATTGAATTCTTTATAAGTGTACGTAGTCGTTTTGCAATATTTTCGTAAGTCAGTTTTCGGTGCATGCTTTTGTCTCAACATTATGGGCGAAGACACTGAAAGTTGATTCGAAACGTAACAATTTTGTTAGAACGTAACGTTTTTTTTCAATTATCCTATGTGTCCTGACAGAAATATATTGAAAATGATGCGTAGAATATTATTTTGTTATAGGTATAATACAGGAGCTTCGAGAATTCCCTCCCATTTTCAAAGTTCCGACTGCTAGGTGTCGTTCCATCTGGTGCAGCGGTTACAGCGAGGGACCGATGTGGACACAAAAGTAATTTCTTGAATATGAACGTGAAAGAATTAAAAATATATCATCAGATTTAGCATTACTTCTTATTTGAGTAGAAAAATTTCGAAAATCCTCTATTTTTCAAGCGTTCAACATGACTGGAGACAATGGAAACAAATAAATGGGTGGAAGGCAGTCTGCAAAGTAATTGATGTACTGTCATTATTAAAGCATTGCAGGTAATAGAGCACGATGCATAATAGGACCACAATCTTGTAAAAAAATTAGAAAAGGGTCAAGAAAGTTATATGCGAATTATCTCTACCGTAAAAAGAAAACGAAATTAACACAAATGATCAGTTTACAAAATAAGCAGTTGAGCTAAGCTCAGCCGGTACATAGCAATTGAATGTGAAACATATTATCTCTTGCTGTTAACCAGTGGATCAGGTAGTTACCAAGTATTCCTGTTATTTTGATTGGATAAATTTTGGGCAAAGATAAAAGCCGTAAAATAGAACAGCGTACATTATCATTCGGCGCGATAACTGCCACCTCGGCGATTCTACATGAGACACACTGTTATAGAAACCAGGAACCAACCTAGTGTGCTCTGCGGGTCGCATGTTTGCCGAATTCACCCGGGAAATATGGACCAAAGGTAACCTTGATATCGCGTGGATCTGTCGTTTCGGATATTTTCAGACAACAGGGACAGATGTAGTCACGCCCAGTGAGAGAATATCAGTAGCCGAACTTCTGATTACGTGTGTAATGAAAGGTCGTGAAAGATGCTGCAAGGAGATAAAACAGACTCCTGTCAATATCTGATAACTCATTTGTTAACCCAACAAAAGGCTTGTGTTTTGCCACCAAGAAGCAGCAAAGCGTTTTGAACTTAGCTGCATTTTCCACGTATACCTCTGTTGTCGCTTAGATTTCCATCGGTGAGATCGTCGGGTTTTGCAGACCGCAACATAACCGTCAGAGGAAATAGGCGCTCGGCGGGTAATCCGCATTTGGGGTCGCACAGTGCTGTCGTTCTGCGGGGCGGCCTCGGCCGCAGACTGCAGAGCAGAATACGAGCCAACGCTGCGCTGGAGCGACCGCACATATTGGATTCCCTAAGCGACCGCTTCCCTCATTGGCAATGTCTGCAAGCCACGGAATCGCTGATGTATCCGGGTCAATGCTGTGCTACACATTTGCTAGCCTTCGTGAAACTAGAAACAATGTGAAAGAGAATACGCTGTCTAGTGGAACGTAAGTAAGAAAACGAAATACAGCAGTTCTTTCAACGCCAAAAATTATTTAAGAGTGTAACAAGAACAGCAAGAAAATATAATAAATTTTGAAACTTAGTGAAATCTAGGCGTCTTAATTTTACTATTTTTATCTTATTCTGTGCAGGGCTTGGTGGTCAGCGGTAAAACACATGCTTGGAAACCGAGTGCTCGCAGGATCGGACCCGAGTGAAAACACAGACATTTTCAGTTTGCCGTCACCTTAAATGATGTGAAGAATGGCCAGGAGCGAGACAGAATTTAGATTCGACGATAAACGTGAGGTCTCCTTTCCCCGTTTGGGTAACATGAGTAGGTTAGATACGTGCAAATCGCCGCAATGGGCTTAAAATTGAGAGATTTGCCACTGGTCATTGAGCAACTCGCAATTAATGATTATCTCCTTCTGTTACTACACTCCTGGAAATGGAAAAAAGAACACATTGACACCGGTGTGTCAGACCCACCATACTTGCTCCGGACAGTGCGAGAGGGCTGTACAAGCAATGATCACACGCACGGCACAGCGGACACACCAGGAACCGCGGTGTTGGCCGTCGAATGGCGCTAGCTGCGCAGCATTTGTGCACCGCCGCCGTCAGTGTCAGCCAGTTTGCCGTGGCATACGGAGCTCCATCGCAGTCTTTAACACTGGTAGCATGCCGCGAAAGCGTGGACGTGAACCGTATGTGCAGTTGACGGACTTTGAGCGAGGGCGTATAGTGGGCATGCGGGAGGCCGGGTGGACGTACCGCCGAATTGCTCAACACGTGAGGCGTGAGGTCTCCACAGTACATCGATGTTGTCGCCAGTGGTCGGCGGAAGGTGCACGTGCCCGTCGACCTGGGACCGGACCGCAGCGACGCACGGATGCACGCCAAGACCGTAGGATCCTACGCAGTGCCGTAGGGGACCGCACCGCCACTTCCCAGCATATTAGGGACACTGTTGCTCCTGGGGTATCGGCGAGGACCATTCTCAACCGTCTCCATGAAGCTGGGCTACGGTCCCGCACACCGTTAGGCCGTCTTCCGCTCACGCGCCAACATCGTGCCGCCCGCCTCCAGTGGTGTCGCGACAGGCGCGAATGGAGGGACGAATGGAGACGTGTCGTCTTCAGCGATGAGAGTCGCTTCTGCCTTGGTGCCAATGATGGTCGTATGCGTGTTTGGCGCCGTGCAGATGAGCGCCACAATCAGGACTGCATACGACCGAGGCACACAGGATCAACATCCGGCATCATGGTGTGGGGAGCGATCTCTTACACTGGCTGTACACCTCTGGTGATAGTCGAGGGGACACTGAATAGTGAACGGTACATCCAAACCGTCATCGAACCCATCGTTCTACCAATCCTAGACCGGCAAGGGAACTTGCTGTTCCAACAGGACAATGCACGTCCACATGTATCCCGTGCCACCCAACGTGCTGTAGAAGGTGTTAGTCAACTATCCTGGCCAGCAAGATCTCTGGATCTGTCCCCCATTGAGCATGTTTGGGACTAGATGAAGCGTCGTCTCACGCGGTCTGCACGTCCAGCACGAACGCTGGTCCAACTGAGGCGCCAGGTGGAAATGGCATGGCAAGCCGTTCCACAGGACTACATCCAGCATCTCTACGATCGTCTCCATGGGGGAACAGCAGCCTGCATTGCTGCGAAAGGTGGATATACACTGTACTAGTGCCGACATTGTGCATGCTCTGTTGCCTGTGTCTATGTGCCTGTGGTTCTGTCAGTGTGATCATGTGATGTATCTGACCCCAGGAATGTGTCAATAAAGTTTCCCCTTCCTGGGACAATGAATTCACGGTGTTCTTATTTCAATTTCCAGGAGTGTATTTTAATAAAGACTCAAATTTAGTGACGTTATTAGAATCGGGTCCAATGTCAACCGAGATCCCACGCTTTGAAACTTCGATGCATAATACCAGGAGAGGCTAAATGTAAATACGGTATGGTGTTGTTGGCGGGACATCCAGAAACGGAATGGCTTCCTTTACATGCACCCATAGGGTGTTTTTGTTTACGAAGCGTTACTGTCGAGTTTCAAGTGCGAACGTTTGGTGTAGATGAGTTTAGTTGGCCCTTGTTGAGTCTAGTTACGTGTTTCTGTCGTTGGTTACGACGAATGGGATGGGAGATGGTGAAACCATGCACCCAAATAGTGGCTACTCCTTTCGAATAGTATTCAGAGGATCTCAAATTTTAACGTCCCCCAGTCGACCCAAATCATTATCCTCAACAATGTTATATGCCTCCATTTCGTCGGATAGAGATTTAGAATTAGATCCAGGACACTAATGCCAAGTCTGATTGACAGAAAATTTACACCAACATCTCCTTGCAGGTCACAGATGGGCAATTAGAGCTCACTCTTCCAACTAAATTCGAAACGTTTCCTTGACGTCGAGTGTCAAGGTGAAACATTTCGTTCGTTTCCCTGTCTACAGTGCCGAGTTCGTACTGGTAGAAACACCCCATGAGGAATTCTATAACTCAGATGACTGTACATAAAATTGCACATAAAATCGTAAATCTTTATACACTGTGGGGATCCGGACGCAACCCCATGGTGGTGGGTGGATCGCCTGATGTCAAATAATGGATGGAGCGTCGTATCCCATCCTGGATATGGGCTACGGAGGTGGTAGTGACTGGAATCGTACGATGAAGATCGGTAAAGCGTCCCTGCTTATAATAGTGCTTTACTCTCGTCATTTACAGAGATAAAGCTGCTCAGAAGATTGTTGACCTCGTTGACATAGGTGGCCAAGCGCTCGCAGTGTTCCGTCATCAACAAATTACGCCAGCAGAGGGCTGCTTTATCTTGTGTTCCAAGCAGTTTCCATCACAATATCATAAGCTGGCCTATGCTGCGTTGCACTGTATACCACACACGCCTGCATACTGATGGATATAACGAACATCTGGGAGCCGGAGTTGCAAGATTTCACAACGTCACCTTTCAGAGATACTGGCTGGCCTCTTCCACCTTGTCTGCGTTCTGAATGAGTGCACTTGCACACTGAATACGTCTTCATGATCAATGGTGTCTGGATTTCCGGATGGCTGCCATTTCAACGCCCCAGAGAAGTCGTGGCGCAACAAGACATTACAGTTTTTGTTTTATAAACACTGTCCTTTTACAGCAACCGCTTGCTAATAAATTGAGACAATATCATAACTTGATGAAATACGCTTTAAAACAGAACCAGATGGTAAAAAACAGAGTGAAGCAGCTAACACAGGCTCCACAAATATACATCGAAATAAAGTAAATATATCGAGGTATTGTTTACTCTAAGTTACAAAGGCCAGTGTGAAAAATTTACTGACGCACGTAATTAATCTCTAACGTTTATACGTTCTGAATCTGACAACGTCATCTTTTCTGTGTCATTGGAAAGAGCCTTCGGAAAAGACTTCGGCGACCTAAAATATGTGGAACTTGCTCAAAATTACAGCGCCTGAAGCCACTGTCTACGATCAGCAGAAAATTTTCAGCAAAGGTTTGCCCAGCTGTGCTGTACATAATCACACACGTATGTTTCGTAATTTTGTTACTGTGAGTATCACACACCGAAGAGACAAAGACTCTGATGTACCTCCTTAATATGGCGTAGGGCCCCTGCGAGCACGCAGAAGGGCCGCTACATGGCGTGGCATGGACCCAACTAATGTTTGAAGTAGTGCTGGAGGGAACTGACACCATGAATCCTGTAGGGCTGCCCATCAATCCGTAAGAGTACAAGTAGGTGGAGATATCTTCCGAACAGCACGTTGCAAGACATCCCAGATATGCTCAATAATGTTCATGTCTGACGAGTCTGGTGGCAAGCAGAAGTATTTAAACTCTGAACACCGTTCCTGAAGCCACTCTGTAGCAATTGTGGACGTGTGGGGTATCGCATTGTCCTGCTGGAAATGCCCAAGCCCGTCGGAATGTACAATCGACATAAATGGATGCAGGTGAACAGACAGGATGCTTAAGGACGTATCACTTGCCAGAGTCGTATCTAGATGTATCAGGGGTTCCATATCACTCCTACTTCCCACTTCTCAAACCACTACAGAGCCTCCACCAGCTTGAACAGTCCCCTGCTGATATGCAGGGTCCATGGATTCATGAGTTTGTCTCAATACACGTACACGGCTAACCGCTCGTTACAATCCGAAACGCGACTCATCCGACCAGGCAACATGTTTCCAGTCATAAACAGTCCAATGTCGGTGTTGACGGGCCCAAGCGAGGTGTAAAGCTTTGCGTCGTGCAGTCATCAAGAGTAAACGACTGGACCTTCGGTTTGGAAAGCCCATATTAAAGATTTTTTTTGAATGGTTCGCATGCTGGCACTTGTTGAAGGCCCAGTGTTGAAATCTGCAAAAATTTGCGGAAGTCTTTCTCTTCAGTCTTCGTTGTTCCCGTTCTTGCAGGACCTTTTTCCGGGTGCAGCGATGTCGGAGATGTTATGCTATACCGTATTCCAGGTATTCACTGTACGCTGGCCGGTGTGGCCGAGCGGTTCTAGGCGCTTCAGTCTGGAACAGCACGACCGCTACGGTCGCAGGTTCGAATCCTGCCTCGGGCATGGATGTGTGTGATGTCCTTAGGCTTAAGTAGTTCTAAGGTCTAGGGGACTGATGACCTCAGATTTTAAGTCCCATAGTGCTCAGAGCTATTTGAATCATTTATTCACTGTACACTCGTGAACTGTAGGCACGGGAAAATCTGCACTTCATCGGTACCTCGGAGATGCTGTGTACCATCTCTCGTGTGCCAACTATAACACCACGTTCAGACTCACTTAAATCTAGATAACCTGTCATTGTAGCAGCAGTAGCTGATCTAACAAATGCACCAGACACTTGCTGTCTTATATAGGCGTTGTCCATAGAAGTGCGGTATGCTGTCTGTTTACGTAACACTGTGCTTCATTACGCATTCCTGAACCAGTTTCTTTGGCGCTTCAGTGTATAAAGAACTGAAACTACCAATCTTCAGCACTGGTACTGAATGAATCTACTGGTGCCACAACTACACATGCCTTTCGAATGGTGATATTGACAACTAGCCTAATGCTCGTTTGCACGAAGTAAAACTCAGTCAATTAATTTATGAACTCATTAATAGCTCCATAAACAATGTTTGCACCGAATCACTACAATTTTATGTTCCTGGCTAGTATTAGATTATGTTTGAGGTAAAACTTGAGCATGAAATGAAATATCAGAAAGGATAAACTAATTAAATCGGATGACTCCGAGGGAGCAGACTAGAAGTGGGAAGGGTTGGAAAAGCAACGTTGCGAATGCAGTTTAACAGCCATTTAATATTTATTTCACGAATCAATTCATATAAGGAGATCAGTTACGCACAATAACATTACTATAGGAATGCCTGATACTATACGAGGTGAACATTAATAAAACTGCAGGGACCGATTCCCTGGAGGGAAATGGAGAGTGAAGGTCCTGTGAACATGTGTCTGGAAATGGAAGGGCGTGTGCAACGACAATAAATCGCCCCGGAACCCAGTACAGAGATGCATCCCGTCCACGTCAGAGCAGATGTTTAAAGTAGCCTCCATGGGATTGCAGGTGATATTGATAGTATCGGTGGTCATGCTGGATACACATAATAGTACTTTGGCTTACACTATGTTGACAGGCCATCTGCCTGGAGCGTGTACTAGGATTCGTCTGAATATTCAATAGAACCCTGTCTTCCAATTCTGGTGTACGCACAGTCCGCTGCTGCCCTCAACGTCGTCTGTCTGTAAGGACCCATGACCACACAAACGCCCCAAAATGGCACGAAATGTTCTGTGATGTGGTTGGTATTTGTGAGGGTACATTTTGGTATAGCCGTGCCGCCTCTCGACCGTTTCCATCTGCTTGGCCGTGCACAAACATAATCTTGGCTTGTTCCCGACTTAACACTGGACAATCTGGCTGCTTACAGTAGGTTGCATCAATCACGCAGCCTGCAACATACAAGGGACACGCGGCATGTGGTCAGAGGAACTGTTATTAAAGGGATGATTCGTCTCATCAGTATCACACGGACATTCATCCCATAATACACACAAAGAAGGAAAAGAACGCAAAGATAAATTTGCACACCAGACAGAAACATGATGGGACAAAGAATCGTTAGCTTTACTGGTCGACCACGTGGTTGGTAGCTTGCGTTGAAATTATCCACCTCGGAGATACAAAACATACAAAAATATGTAGGATGGAAGTAAATCCTGATTCGATTCGGAATTCAATTTGAACAGCACGCTTGAGTGAACAGGAACGTTAAGCTGAAGGGTATTCTCGTGGCGGAAAGGCACGTGGTCTAGTTTACCAAGCCAACACAAAATATCGTCGAACTCATGAGATGAATTTAAAATTTAACCACGGGAAAATAATTCTAACACGGCAAACGGATAACACATACAGAAAGCATTAGTATTTTGTGATTCACACGAACTGAAACAAGACATGGGCTGAACAAAGCGCTGAACACGAAGTGGTGGGACAAAGAATCGCGTTGATAACCGAAAAAGAAACATTTGAGCATCTTAATCTCAATGCAGATTTTACATATTGCAACTACCTAAATTACTATTATAAGTCAAGACGAGAGCGGTTAATCTCACTTTCTAACAACCCACCGTACTGAGCTGTTACACGCGACCTGACAGAGATCCCCAGGTAGCAGCGGAAAAAGCTGGAGAAAATACGTCCCGTCTACATGTACCAGCTTATACAAGAACTCCTGATAAGTCTCCCCTAATGTCTCTTTGGTCTGGCGGAAGCTACTTGATCCCTACACAACACTTGGCTAAACTGCCACTACTACTGAAATAATCCTCTCTCAAGCACCGAAGTACATAGAACCCCCAAACACACACATTCACACACTCTCTGTAGCAGACGAGACAAGGACTGGAAAATGGTAACACAGAAATATAACATTGAAATGTAATACATAAATGGGAAAAGGAGACACAGGACTATATATACACTTAGTGTACATACAAATGTATTAAATGTGAAGCATAAATAGTAGTAATGAAATGGGAATTCTGGCTCAAACAGCATTTCAGACTCAAATTCCAAATTCACAAACCCAGAACTCAATTTCTCGCTCCCCGAAATAAAAAATAAATCTCGTTAGCCCATCGCAAAATAGAGAAAAAATACAAGTTTGTATCTTCCAAACGAAATTGACAAAAAAATTAAATTTTACGGAAACACAATGGAAAAAGACATGGCGGACAAAGTTGAGCTCTTTAATAGCTTAGAAAAACATGGTCGAAAAATATTTTGGCGTCCACAAAGATAGTACAGAAAAAGAAAAAAAATTGGCTCTGAGCACTATGGGACTTAACTGCTGTGGTCATCAGTCCCCTATAACTTAGAACTACTTAAACGTAAATAACCTAAGGGCATCACACACATCCATGCCCGAGACAGGATTCGAACCTGCGACCGTAGCAGTCGCGCGGTTCCGGACTGAGAGCCTAGAACCGCTCGGCCACACCGGCCGGCACACACAAAAAAAGAGATTTACCAGACTCATTTTAATCATCTAAGACATTACAATGAATTGTTTTGCGACAACATAAACAAATAGGTTTATTTATTTGATTGATTCTCAAAGAATCCATATATGTTCGAATGCTCGAACTATGAAATCCATAGAATTTAACCATATCATAGTTGAATGAGAGATGTTTCTTCATTTAAGAGTTGGAGACGAAACACACAAGTTGAAAATTATTATTTTGGACAATTGGTCGAAAGAAAAGTTTGCTTCAATTGTTTCTGAAATTTTCGAAGAGTATCGACTTCCTGACATAATAAATGTTGACAAGGAAACGTTTAAAGAATACAGCATATGAAGAACATAACTTTGGCCGATCTCACTGTCATATTCATTACTTGAATTTGTATTATAAGTTGCTATCTTCTTTTGTGTACGTGTTTTGTTCTTTACACTTCTAGGTTCTTTACTTCTTCTATAATTTTTGCAAAGACACATCATGAGAGGCTGCACGACCGGGATACTTTTTACCGTACAAACGCATCGTTGTTCTGGTAATTTTTTGACATTTGCCCAAAACTAGAACCACATCTGCTTTTCCTACTTCCTTTACATTGTGAAACTCTGAACAGCCTTATGAACAAGTTGTCTGATCGCCACAGTAGCAGTCCACAGTACCAACGGTTCAGGTACAGCTAAACAGAGAAGTCATCTCTGAGTTTCGTCTAGGTCTATATTAGCTACAATTGGACAAACGTTTTTGGTACCTGTTCGCTTGGGACGGGACAGTGGTTTGCGGCGCCGTTACCTTATTACTGTTTGATTAAGTTACGCATGTTTACAGTGGAAGTCCTGTTTCTGGCGTCACAATAAAACAGTATGTAGACTCAAAGAAAAATAGTCAGTGTCATAGTCTATGCACATCCGAAGAAAGTTGCATCGTACTTACTAAAAATATAGGCTCTGCAGTATCCTAATTATCCGCCGACACAAGGCAGCGACTTTTAGTTCAGTGTCCTCCCACTGTACAGGAATTACATACTGTGTACGAGCTGAAACTGTGACGCTTGGACGACGATCAGTGGAAATTTGGGTCTGGACGAGTACGGATAGCCAAAGAGGTTAAGGCGCCTCATCACGTAGAAGCAGGATATTCGGTTTTGAGTCACGGTCCGGCACGAATTTTCGTTGTTGTCATTTCGTGATACAGCTAATGGTTGTGTGTGTACTGTGAATACATTTCATGAACTTACATAGAATGCACCTGAATACTGTCTCAATAGCGCGTCTAGGTTTTGTTATACGTGTCAGCTTCTTGCTCAAAAGCTACTGCCAGTTATTAAGATCACCTGAGACAATTTTACTGCGAATGGAACAGTAAAACTATTCAGTCTACGTACGCTAATGATCTTTATTGAAATCTTTTAACTATCTAAGTGCACTTGGACTGGTAAAGAAAGAGTTTTAATGATCAAGACGAGTCGAGTAAAGCATTGTGTGGGGAGCTTCCTGCTTTGTTGGGTTGATTGTGTGTGTGTGACTGTGTGTGTGTTTTAAGCACCTCTTAGCTCTCTAAGTATGGGGCAGATAAACCAAGGGTACTTAGAAGTGTAAAAATTTGCGCAACAGATTTAATTAAAGCGGTACGAAGAGTGGCTGTGTCACTATACCCCCTGGATGTACTCACTAGAAACAATATCTGACAGGCAACAACAAATACACTCCTGGAAATTGAAATAAGAACACCGTGAATTCATTGTCCCAGGAAGGGGAAACTTTATTGACACATTCCTGGGGTCAGATACATCACATGATCACACTGACAAAACCACAGGCACATAGACACAGGCAACAGAGCATGCACAATGTCGGCACTAGTACAGTGTATATCCACCTTTCGCAGCAATGCAGGCTGCTATTCTCCCATGGAGACGATCGTAGAGATGCTGGATGTAGTCCTGTGGAACAGCTTGCCATGCCATTTCCACCTGGCGCCTCAGTTGGACCAGCGTTCGTGCTGGACATGCAGACCGCGTGAGAAGACGCTTCATCCAGTCCCAAACATGCTCAATGAGGGACAGATCCGGAGATCTGGCTGGCCAGGGTAGTTGACTTACACCTTCTAGAGCACGTTGGGTGGCACGGGATACATGTGGACGTGCATTGTCCTGTTGTAACAGCAAGTTCCCTTGCTGGTCTTGGAATGGTAGAACGATGGGTTCGATGACGGTTTGGATGTACCGTTCACTATTCAGTGTCCCCTCGACGATAACCAGAGGTGTACGGCCAGTGTAGGAGATCGCTCCCCACACCATGATGCCGGGTGTTGGCCCTGTGTGCCTCGGTCGTATGCAGTCCTGATTGTGGCGCTCACCTGCACGGCGCCAAACACGCATACGACCATCATTGGCAGCAAGGCAGAAGCGACTCTCATCGCTGAAGACGACACGTCTCCATTCGTCCCTCCATTCACGCCTGTCGCGACACCACTGGAGGCGGGCTGCACGATGTTGGGGCGTGAGCGGAAGACGGCCTAACGGTGTGCGGGGCCGTAGCCCAGCTTCATGGAGACGGTTGCGAATGGTCCTCGCCGATACCCCAGGAGCAACAGTGTCCCTAATTTGCTGGGAAGTGGCGGTGCGGTCCCCTACGGCACTGCGTAGGATCCTACGGTCTTGGCGTGCATCCGTGCGTCGCTGCGGTCCGGTCCCAGGTCGACGGGCACGTGCACCTTCCGCCGACCACTGGCGACAACATCGATGTACTGTGGAGACCTCACGCCCCACGTGTTGAGCAATTCGGCGGTACGTCCACCCGGCCTCCCGCATGCCCACTATACGCCCTCGCTCAAAGTCCGTCAACTGCACATACGGTTCACGTCCACGCTGTCGCGGCATGCTACCAGTGTTAAAGACTGCGATGGAGCTCCGTATGCCACGGCAAACTGGCTGACACTGGCGGCGGCGGTGCACAAATGCTGCGCAGCTAGCGCCATTCGACGGCCAACATCGCGGTTCCTGGTGTGTCCGCTGTGCCGTGCGTGTGATCATTGCTTGTACAGCACTCGCGCAGTGTCCGGAGCAAGTATGGTGGGTCTGACACACCGGTGTCAATGTGTTCTTTTTTCCATGTCCAGGAGTGTAGTTACAACACAATGAATATCATACAAGTAGAACACATCCCATGGTTTTTTCAGCGATTATTTAGGCTAAACAGACTATATTCTCATTTCCGTGTTCACATAAATTAATTATTGCGTCCTAACTTTATTAATAGAAAACAACACACAAAACAAAATTAAGTGATCAAGGAAAACTTATGTCTACTGAAAATAAATACATTTCTGCACTATACAAAATTGTTTTACCTGAGAACCATTTAAATAATGATGAAACAATGACATAATCGTGCAACGGAAATATAAAACCCCATAAAACCTACACTAAAGCAATACTAGCAATCAACTGCTTAGTTCTGCCCTGTTTTGGGATACGTGATCTGTGAAATAAACGCTCAATGACTGACATCACCACACTATGAAACTTTAGAAGAATTCCCTGTGTATTCTCCCTTTCTGCTCACTCTTCTGACCGTCGGCAAGTTAGCGACTTTACTTTTTTTTTTTTTTTTGCATCGAAACGTCTAGAATTTATCGCCACTTTGCCGGCACTACTCCCAAGTAATAGATGTGAAACCTTAGTGAAGGTAAAAAATACCTTAATAGTGATCACAAAAATTTACGTTTACGGCCCTACAATGCCGGAAACGAATCGAAATATTACCGTCACTACCACGTAATGGGGAAACGGAGTGACGATACTCGAAGAAATCTGCGCCGTCATTAAAGCAGTTGCCCTTAGAATATTCTGAATGCAAAATTACAAGGCCTTGGACTGCAGATTTTTGGTACCTGTTCTCTTGGGACGGGACAGTGGTTTGCGGCGCCGTTACCTTATTACTGTTTGAGTAAGTTACGCATGTTTGCCGTGGAAGTCCTCTTTCTGGCGTCACAATAAAACAGTATGTACACCCAAAAAAAAATTGCCCATAAACTACTAAATCTGAATACTGTGTTGTAGCTTTTCTGCAGGCAAGAACTCTGAACAGCCTTATGAACAAGTTGTCTGATCAGCAGTCCACAGTACCAAGGATTCAGGTACAGCTAAACAGAGAAGTCATCTCTGAGTTTCGTCTAGGTCTGTTGGACAATTGGACAAACCGAATCATCGTAAGGTGCAAAATGCTGCCACCTTACAACACCCCCTCCTAGCAACAATTTTGTATTACCATAAAATGGCTCTCATAGTGCCATCCCACGCAGCAGAAAATAATTGAAACATCAAATATTTGCGCAAATGATCTATCGAAATATCGAAGGCAGAGGGATAATTGAACACCGATGTGTTTTTGCACATTCATTCTACACTCACCATTCATTCTACACTCACCCACGTGTAACTGCCTGAGTTATTTATATGTAAGACACGGTTAGTTTTAATTTTTTAATTATCATCTCTTTCTGTATGACATACGTTGTTCAGAGGCACAACAACTCCTAGAAGACTATCAAATGCAACATAACACAAGTCAGTAAAGGCAAAAAGTTAAGATAACAATACAATATATCTTTTATTTATTTGATTAAATGCCAGTTCCCATACTCAGACTTAATGTCCACACTGCTTCACTTATCAACGCCTAAGCATATTCCAAATTTAACGTGACGTAGGTCGAGGAACACACTAATGTAAAAGTAAAAACTGTGAAGAATTAATACCTTCAGAGTGCTCGTCCATTCACTTACGTAATCTGATTCATTTAACGAAATTATAAGGCAAAACAAGCAGATTCGCCACTTATTCTAAAAGACAAGTTGTTGTCATTAAATATTGACAGTTAAAGCTCATAAAAAATTACTATGCAGCAGCATCTGCATGTTTTCTTGTTCCTCGTATATGAGTCAGCTTAATGCAACATAAATTTTAAACTGTCCGTGCAAGTCCAGTGCTTGCATATGCTGTCAAATCTGTAAATACACTGTTCTGCCAGAACATTGCGATCACCTGCCTAATAGTCGGTACATCCACCCAGCGGCGACACTTCATGATATGGAAGGAATGAGGCCGTGGTAGATCGCTGGAGGGAGTTTGCACCACACCTGTACACACAAGTCACTTAATCCCGATAAACTCTGGGCAGGGTGCGTTGAGCTCTGACGCCACGTCCAGTCACATCTTAAATGTGTTCCACTGAGTTAAGATCTCGCTAGTTGGGGGACCAGCACATCAACTGCATCTCACCACTGTGTTCCTCCAACCTCTCCATAACAAACCTGGCCTTGTGACATGGCGCATTATCTCACTGAAAAATGCCGTTTCCGTCGGGATACATTATGGTCACGAAAGGGTGTAGATGGTCTGCAACCAGTGTACCGTTCTCCTTGGCCGTCATGGTGCCTTACATGAGCTCCACCGGACCCATGGACGTGAATTTTCAACAATTCTCGGAACTTCCTTCGTCACTTCGATCATGAGAACATCCCTCTCACCTCTGTAGTATTTTTGTGTCCAGATAACAGTACTTGAGGCCCTCTTGCCAAGCAATAGTATCATCAGTAATACATTGGTGCAGTCATTTGTCAACGTGCAGAGGTGGCTACCGGACCCCGTGTCTCTGAATGGAGACATAATCAGTTAGCTACAATATGCACAAATAATAGTGGTCGCTCAGGTCGCTACTCAGAGGAGGCCAAATTGCATCTCTCGTCGTCTTCCATGGAGACAAATATAAAGGCGGTCGACACAATTGCGTGGAACTAGGGGCATATCACCGTAAGGTGAAGCCGTCTACATACACACAAATTTCATATAAACTCTCACCTTTTAGCAAGCAGTTCCAATGTCGGTCTTTCTAAATGTATTAACAGTTTCTACTGTGATACAGTTTCACTGTTGCATTCAGCTCTTTTCATCTACATTTTGTTTCATTTATGGTTACATTCAGTATTGACTAGGTAACAAAATTGCTGAGGAAAACATAGTCTCTACATATTATGGCACCTAACGTTTCACATCTCGCTCGTTCCATTGTTAGACAGAAACACAAAAATATTCAAGCTCCAGGCAGACTTTTAAACTGTATGAAAAATGCGCTATGTATCTAATTATAGAATACAAATACACTACTATGAAGTCATATATTAGCGTATGACATCCTGTTTTACAACGCCCTGTGGTCGTTACTTTCCAGAACTGTCATGCAGATACGGAAAAGACTACATCTAAATACTGCCTAAATTCTATAACTAGCTTACTTACAAAGTATATAAAACTATTTACAATATCTTTTCGTCCCACATGGGCCGTCTGGTGTGGCCGAGGGTTTCTAGGCGCATCAGTCTGGACCCGCGTGACCTCTACGGTCGCAGGTTCGAATCCTGCCTCGAGCATGGATGTGTGTCATGTCCTTAGATTAGTTAGGTTTAAGTAGTTCTAAGTTCTAGGGGACTGATGATTTCAGACGTTAAGTCCCATAGTGCTCAGAGCCATTTTCAACCACATGTTCTTGAATCCACTCAGCTCATTCCACAAAGGGCCTGATGTGTACCCCTGGCGATTTTCCTGTTTTCAAGGATTCGATGTCCACAACATTCGTGCAAGCAACCCTTCATACTCGCACAGGGTCATTATATGCTGCAAAGAATTTATGGCACAATTTCTACTTCTGCTTGTTGGACAACCAGTGGAATTAACCAACACCCGTTGTCCAATCACATGTTCGCCTTCTGGTCTACATGTGCCTTGCACTTTTCTCTCACAAATCGAATATTGCGTAATGCCTCTGCCACAATGGCCTAATTCTGTAGGAGTGTCCTTGGTGGAAAGCCGACTAGTTTGTGTATTTGGTCTTGCAGGTGGTTTTTCTTTAGTACCGTAATAAGTGGCGGCGGGATAGTACTATGTTTCTCCCCACAGAATATCCAGTCCTAGTTCCCCTAATCTTTCATTAGCCTCACTGGGGGACTCGAACTGATATGGCAACTGGAGATAAAGACTGGCTTCATTTTTCGCCTCTTTAGGGTTTCCTTCCGTCCCTCAGATATATACTGGGTTTCGTTATCAAAATGGTTCAAATGGCTCTGAGCACTATGGGACTTAACTTCTGAGGCCATCATTCCCCTAGAACTTAGAACTACTTAAACCTGACTAACCTAAGGACATCACACATCCATGATCGAGGCAGGATTCGAACCTGCGACCGTAGCGGTCGCGCGGTTCCAGACTGTGGCGCCTAGAACCGCTCGGCCACCGCGGCTGGCGATAAGTTCGGACGAAATGTTCTAAAGACTGCGGGAGGAATCGCAACAAGCAGTTACGCTACTGGCATCGCGAGCACTGATAAATTGCATGCGAGGAGAAACATTAGAAAAAGTATCACACAACTAGGGAGATACTCCAGATTGGCAACAGGTGAACAAAGACACATCTTATTCAACAACACGATGATCGTTACAGCTTACACAAGAAGAGTCCTAAGGGTCTGCGGATTTTAAACTTCAGAGATTTAGGACTGTTTGATTTCTATCTGTTCAATTCGCTTCGCAGCCTCACTCATTTTTTCCTGCCTTTCTAGAATTTTTTTTTGCCTTACTTTTCGAGAGTTGAAAGTTTCACATTTTTCATTTATTTTACAAATTACTTTTACAAAAAGATAAACTATATTATTCGACAACGATCTCGGAGTTTTCACCAACCACAGATATGACCTCGTTACTTAAGATAGCTGTATTTTGGCAAAGCACTAACGAGGAGTCATGTTCCAGTCTGCCTTCATCCATCAAGGTCGTTTTACAGTCTTCTTCTTTCAGTGTAGATTTGAGCTGAGGAAGTATTCAGACTGAACGAGTGCGACTATCTTGGGACAACGCGATTATCGTCTAGATGGCTGTTGGAATAATGAGATCTCTGTCCGACTGAGACGGTAGAATAATTTTTGATGGCGAAAATTCAAAGTATCTAGAATTATTCAGCCCAGACTTCGTCCTTTGAGTATGTATCTCTCACTTCATGCAATGCAGAAAGATAATTTTCTTAATTGAAGAATATTTCGGCATAGGCCTAAATGAGGAGAATGTGGATTATAATGTATTTATCTAATGCCTTTTAGTGCCGGGAGTCTCCGACGGGATGACTTGCCTACGATGCAGCCTTTTCATCGAAGCAGAGAGGCAGAATCTTCAAAGGAATTAGAATCTGTCAGGGAAGAATGGAATTCGACAGCAATTTGTTGTGGCCTACAGTAAGGGACCACTTCCGGAATTTTTCGAAACTGAAAGCGGGAAAGGAAAAAAGCCATTTTCAAGGTTGTCAGGAGATGAATTCGAACCACAGGGCCTTCCGAATCGCCATTTTGCTAGCTCAGTGGCTCAGTACGCAGAGCAACAACATTTGGCGGACACTCCGCCAAAATAGCTTGTTGCATATTGTTTAAAATAAAACACAAAATCTAGAATCCTGAAATTGCGTGTTTCCCTTTAATTGGGCACGTATGACCATTTTACAGTGCATGAATGCTTGAATATATTAAAATTTAATTGTCCATTAAATTTCTGGTTCAAATATCATAGTATTACAGGAACGTAAATAGATTCCCCTCATTCTGCCAACGGCCTTGTCAAAGAGGGCGGAAGGGCGGACAGAGGTTCAGGGCAGTCTCTTGTTCTAGGGATGGAAAACTATCCCTAAAGGTGGAAGAATCAGCTATCATCAACGGCATGAGGATGCAGAAGGCAATGGAAACCACACGTAACGTATATCTACAGGACGTGTGGCCTGTAATTGTAGAAGTGTCAACATGATCTCTCCATCGACAAAACATTCTGGAATAGTCCTTCATTCGGATCTCCGGGAGAGGAGTGCCAAGGGGGAGGTTACCATGAGAAAAAGACTGAATAATCAACGGAAAGATAATGTTCAATGAGTCGGAGCGTGCAATGTCAGAAGCTTGAACGTTGCAGGGAAACTAGAAAATCTGAAAAGGGAAATGCAAAGGCACAATCTAGATATAGTAGTGGGTCAGTGAAGTGAATGGAATTAAAATACAAGGTGAAAGGATAACAATGATACGATTCGCTGATGACATTGCTATCCTGAGTGAAAGTGAAGAAGCATTACATAGTCTGCTGAACGGAATGAACAGTCTAATGAGTACAGACTACGGATTGAGAGAAAACCGAAGGAAATCGAAGAAGTAGAAATGAGCATAGCGAGAAATTCAACATTAGGATTGATGGTCACCAAGTAGATGAAGTTAAGGAATTCTGTGACTTACGCAATAAAATAATCAGTGACGGACGGAGCGAGGAGGACATCGAAAGCAGACTTGCAATGGCAAAAAGGGCATTCCTGGTCAAGAGAAGTCTACTAATATCAAATATCGGCCTTAATTTCAGTAAGAAATTTATGAGAATGTATGTTTGGAGCATTGTATGGTAGTGAAACATGGACTGTGGGAAAACCCGAACAGAAGAGAATGGAAGCATCTGAGATGTGGTGCTCTAAATGAATGTTGAAAATTAGGTGGACTGAAAAGGTAAGGAATGAGAAGGATCTGCGCAGGATCGTAGAGGAAAGGAATACGTGAAAAACTCTGATAAGGAGAAGGGACAGGATGACCAGATTGGACGGTATTTTCGGATTTGGGATACTAATAATACAATATTGAGCATTAAAATAAACATAAATACACCTAACGCCGTCTGGGCGATATTGTTGTTGATGAAAGTAATTTGTGGGTGACACAGAAAAATCAGAGTATATTTTCATGGACTGATTCTAATTTAATGTTATTTGTAATTACTTTTACCGATCCGCTGCCTTTTGAAATGCTGAAATACAGCAACCACAAAACTTTATTATCGACCAGATAGCGACTCCAATGTTTACACTTAACTGCTATAACTAGTAATGAGGTTATTACAGTAGTGTGTGCATATTTTTAACTTGCCAAAAGGCAATTGGACGATTCAATTTCAGTTTACCTCTTCTTTCTTGTGACAAACTTATCCTTAAATAGAAACTATCCCAACAGCACACAGTACAAAACAATAAACGGTAACACTTACAATTAATTCAGCTGCTAGTACGATTTAACTGGTTAACAAACCAACAACTGTGCTCAAGTAAGGCCAGTAGTATACCGTAGATGGTCTTGGCTAAAGCAGGGATGGGTGACAGCCGCTAGTGCTGTCGATATATGAGTAATTTAAGTCTGTCGTTGGCTTTTTTGGCTATCGACAGTGCGTATCCCTTTTTCGTCGTATGATGGAAAATCAAAACATCTGGTAATTTCACTACACGGCAACTAGGTAATGTGTTATTTCATCGTGCATGGAGAATCCTGGGGCTCATTTCTCTCGACGCAATGCTGAACAACACTATGAGAATTGCCGGTGGTACACTAAGATCAACTTCCGTCGAATGGCTGTCCATAACGAGCTACATTCCGTTCTCTAGACTTCGATGAAAAGTGGGTCTACTCTATGTGTTTAAATATCTACGTGACACCCCGCAACTCTCTATGCATCAAGATGCTTATTCTACAAAGAAACCAGCTTCGATAAAGAAAGGCATCCATGAGAACAGCCATCGAACTGCACATGTCTCAGTTTGACCTAAAAGAGTCATGGTAACTAGACTGGACAGAGACGTGCCCTCCACTTTGCCGGAACTTTTCGTGCATATGACCAATCGCGCAGAGCATGGACAATATTTAATAGAATACGCAACAGTCATGGCAGAAGCGTGGATTCTCTTCATAGATGGGGTAAATCTTCATCTCTATTTTGTGATTGTGGAGCTGCCAGGAAAACCTTTCGTCACATAGATACAGAATGTCACAACAGGGCCTATCGTTGTACTTTCGATGATTTCCTAATAACAACGAATGACTTAAATGATTAATCAATTAAAAATTTGGATGTCCATCTATAAATTACACGTTTTATTATCAGTATCATATTTAATATTGTGTTTAAAAACCATACCACAATTAAATAAATATTTTAGGTGATAGAGATGGGGTGTGCGGATGCCCTGGATCCTTCCCACCTTTAGCTATGCCATTGGTTTGTCAGTACTTAATTACAATACTTTGATCCCCGTGGAAGACTTTCCACAGCAATCAAACACACGATCCATTCAGTAGCGGTCTCCAGACTGGCAGTACCATTTTATTTCGAGAAGGAAATTGTTAAAGTTCCCGGTAGCCGCATATCTGGACACTTAATAAAATTTCTAAGACGGTTGCCAATAGCGTTGTTCACTCTTGGGATTGTTATTTGATATATGAATGTACTATGTAGGTTTTACTCTGCAATTGGAGGTCATCCACGTTAACAGTCTAACAGCATAGCATAACCCTACATACCGTTCTGTATGAGAGATGTCACCTACAGGCGAAAATTGTGTTTAATCTAGGAAACTTATAGAACTATCGAAGCAGGCTGTTTCCTATGACTGTTGCTTGGCGCCTCCAATCAATTAATGCAGATTTGCAGTGTAGTTTCGTGAAGCAGAATAGTATATGAATACCATGGGCAGTATGTATAAAATAATGACGTCATACATATTCCACAAAATGGCGGTGAATAATACTGCAACAGAACAATGTAATTGTAAATTACATGATTTGTATGTGACACTGGTAAATCCCGCTGGACAGACCGTGTCACTCGCGATATTGAAGAACATTGTTTTCCTCTGTTTTCATATAGCACAGCTGTGCCGTATTTGTCGGATTCACAGTAGCTTATTAAAGCCGTGTGCAGATAAAATAATATGGTTAACGCTCTACCTGTACACCACTTGACAAACAGAAACGTTGTTAAACATCACACAGCGACTGTTCAGTAAGGTATTCGCTAATTGACACCACATGGAAGCAGTTGGCATAGAGTAGAGTTGAGCACGTCGTAAATACTGTTTTATGGTGTTTCATACACTTAAGGAGTCTTGTCCAGGGTCAAAACATATGATCCATCCAGTTCCCAGGTATAAGAATCTATTGCTAACTTCATTTGGATTTCGAATGCTGTGGTATTCTATCCTAATATACAGGAGCTGCTAGTAATTTCTGACCATAACAACATAAAAACAGTTTCCAGAGTATGATAAAAAGTTGTAATGATAAAATCTTGCAATGGAAATTCGGAGGTGCTGTATAGCCGTCTACTGTCTTATTGTAATGTCGAGCTTCTCTGGATACAGAAAAATATGCCTGCCTGTGTACGGTGTTCTGCAATTTTTATATCGGTGTTAGAGGCCCCTACGCACAGTTAAACTGTAATGTAAACGAAACAAAAAGAAAACTGGAAAAGTATGACATCTAAGTGAATAGGGAGTCGCTACGCATTCACCTGCGAAGTTCAACTCCATTTCAAGGTCATACAACTATCCACATATCACACATGTAGATCATCATAAACAGGAGACTTCTTAGGAGTTTTTGAAGAGAAGTGAATAAGAAAGCATAATATTTTCTCACACAAAAACTATTAATTCTTGAACATACATTTACACAGACAAAACACCTCATTCCTTATTTTTATTTGGTACAGTCTTAATGACATGTAGCTTAGTTTTTAACTTATGATTTAAATCCACATCTGAAGGAGCCATTTCGTTGTTGAGCCAGTAATTTGACAAATAAAAAATAGGAATATTAATTAATTCTATTACAGATCTAATTTTCTTCAGATAAAATATCGGTTTTATGTCTTAAACAGTTAGTCCTGTCCGTATCGGCAGTTCTTCTAGTCGAGAGCATTTGAGGAGTTTCATTTTACCTCTATCTTCTGCGTAACACTATTGTTAAAATGCTACACATCTCCCTGGGTGTACGTTGGTAACTCTTTTGTTCCACACTCTAGCAGACTTTCTGTGTAGAATTTAAACTTTAAAATGTATGCAAATGTGTGTCCAATAAACGTTGTTAGTCAATCGATTTGAAACTCGGCAAATGTCTGTACTGTTGCCAGACGCACAACTCTCAGGCTGCCACAATCGGTAGAACATGACCATTCTCTTTAAGAAAATCCAAATGAAAATAGAAGTTTATAAAAAAGGTTTTCTGATATCCTTTATTATTGTAAACATTCTCAGTTCTATAGTTTTCGGCCAGTACTC
Organism: Schistocerca gregaria; assembly: GCF_023897955.1. NCBI lineage: Eukaryota > Metazoa > Arthropoda > Insecta > Orthoptera > Acrididae > Schistocerca > Schistocerca gregaria. Next base: position 423,342,228 of record NC_064931.1, read on the forward strand.
CAGCGTGTGACTAATATTAACTGGTGTTTACTGTAAATGCAGATATTTTGTTCTCCAAATTCGTTGCAAGATTTCGCCATAAACTGTGTTTAAAGTGTGGAGGGCGTCAAACGGACCAACTTGGAGCAGAGGAGGCACCACAGGATATTTTAATTTCCACTAGATTCTCGGAATCTATTAAAAACCATGGTAAAAATTGAGATGAATAACTATAAAATTTGAGTTTTTCTAAAATGAAGTTTAAAATGTAACAACTCATTCATTACCTCATAAATAAATTCTAGAGTTACATATCTGTAAGTATGGTTTATATGATGTGCTAATTTCATCGAAGAATCTGTCTTACTTATGAACAAAAGTGTACGTATAGCAGCAAATACAGCCAATAGTAAGTGAAACAATTATGAAATTTCGCATAAAAAAATTATTTTGTTAGTTTTTGAACTTCTATTGCTATGAGCGCGAATCCTGAATCTTTCCTTGTCATGCTGACAAAGTTTTATGAATTTTTTGTAAAAGTATGGACAGTGGAAATTAAAATGTCCTGTGGTGCCTCTCCTGCTCCAAGTCGGCCCGTTTGACGTTCTACCCCTCCTTAAAGTAATACGTAAACCTTTCTTGCACATCTGCAGTAGATTGTTCATTTTCCTATTGCAATGTATATTCTCCCCTTGTGGCAACTGTCTTCAGCATATACGCCAGTTTTCGTTTTTTGAGTTCAATGTCGTCCATTTCCAGTTTTCTTTATCGTACACACAACACATTAACTGCTCTTAAAGGGGTAATTTCTTTAATGGGGAACGATATAAGTCTGTGCAATATATTGAAACTTTTTCTTACGACTTTTGTGACAAATTGTTTGTGGTTTCCAGCCCTAATTCGCCGATATCCCTCAATCGGCGGTATCAGTACATGACGGAACTGTGAAGAATAGTGTCATGGACTGAGAGAAATATGTTTTTCGGAATTTAATACGGCACTTATCTGTAATAATTATTTTGTCATTGTTGCAGTCAGCGTTAAACATCTCCACTTAGTTTATAGATAGGTAGTTAAAACTGTAGGCAGAGTGAAGATAATTAAGAAACTTATCGCAGTCTTGGGTGTCAGGAAGGGTTATTTGTACATGCGTCAATTTTCGGATATTCTTATTGGCCCAGTAGACAAACTGCCAAACGTTGGTAAACATCACAGATCAGCTGTTCTGCAAGTTATTCATTAGCTGACGTCATATGGATCTAATTATCACAGAGTACAGCAGACCATGTTGTTCATAGTTTTTGCTAGAATTTAGAACACCTATAAAGTTCTATACTGAGTGAAAACACGATCCATTCTGTAGTTTCCATTGTAGCTCTCAGCCTTGTAATACCATGTTCTTTAGCCAAGGAGAACGTAAAAGATTTTCATAGCTGCATCTCTGAAAACTTTATGAAATCTACAAGATCGTTATTGATATCTACGTTCATGGCTGGACTTGTGAGGACGTATAAGTTTGTTATATACCTTTACTCTACAGTCGGATGTACCCCGAGCTAAACAGTCTATTCCAGGTTTGGCTGGAGCGATTTGTTGCAGAACGTTACTTACGAAGGTATGGATATATTAATTAGAGGATTTTCAGTTTTTACACGTGTGATGATGCATTGAAGCTAGGGAGGTTGTTGATATTGATATTTATGTATTGGCTTATCATGACTTTTGGATAGTACTTAAGAGCTCTACATGTTTAGGTTTCGTGTGTCATATTTTTCTTCATTCGTTAAACTTCCATTCTTGCCCATTAAAATGGGAACAATATCAGTTATTATTTCTTGTGCACAAGTGTTAATCGTAGAATTGCGTTTATGTATGAGTATATGACATATCCTGTCGTGTATCGTACTTGATTTCTGCACTGTGCACAATGTTGTGTTTTCGTCTTTCATAATTGTCAGCTTTGTTTCTCTTACGCGTTTGTCTCACATCGGTGTAGCGTCGCCATTGTCATCAACAGCTTTGGCATGGCTAGCTTAGTCACTTGCTAAGTTGCGAATAAAGGAGGGGACACCATGCTCCAAAACGCAGTGAAGTGAAATACAACATGCATTAGATGGCGATCAACTCTTACGCAAAGTTGCTTGCTATGTTATGAAACCAGGAGGGAACTGATGGCTGCATGTCCTTCCTGTCGCCACCCTGTTGCATCATCCATGAAAGAGTTGTAACATCATAATGAAATCACCCGGTGTATAACAACTAGTTATGAAGTTACTTGAATATTGGTTTATTCGATTTATTTTCACCTGAACTATGTAAGGTAGAAATAATTTTACAACTGTCACTCTTTACACTAGTCCTAATTATTTGAATATCCTGGGGAAAAGTATTTATATGACATCGGAAACATGTTACTTAGTTAATAATAATACACAATTAGTGCAAGTAAAACAAAACTTGTTTACTAACATGTTAAACCTGTGCAGTTTCATCCGTCTCTTCATACTCTCACGTTCTCTTTTAATATCGTTTGTGTAATAATTAATCAATAAGATAACTCTACGCTACAAGCAGATCAGTCGTCTTTGGACTTCTAGGGAAAACTTTATACCAGATGTTACAAATCTTGCAACAAGAGAAGTCAAAACGATCATAATTCGTGTTTCCCAGAATACAATATTGCTTATGTAGGAGGTTGTCATCACAGCGTTACCCTTTCTCATGAATCCTGCTTATGCTTCGTCTCCTGTGGCAATGCACTCCTCACCGTCACTGATGGTGTAAATATGGACTACCTACTTGCTGGAGAGGTGGTGTTGCTGCGCATAATGGTGCAGCGCGGCAGCCACCGGCACTGGCAATAGCTGTGCAGGCTCATGTGCACTAAAGTGATAAAATTCATGGGATAGCGATATGTGTACATACAGGTGTCGGAAGTATCGCGTACACAAGGTATAAAAGGGCAGTGTATTGGCGGAGCTGTCGTTTGTACTCAGGTGGCTCGTGTGGAAACGTTTTCGACGTGATTTGGCCGGACGACGGGAATTTAGACTGAACGCGGAAATGGTAGTTGAGCTAGACACATAGGGTATTTCATTTCAGGTATCGTTAGGGGATTCAGTATTCTGATATTCACAGTGTCAAAAGTTTGCCGAGAGTACCAAATTCCAGATATTACTTCTCGTCAAGGACAACACAATAACTGGCGGCATTCACTAAAAGACTGAGAGCAGAGCGTCTGCGTGGAGTTGTCAGTGCTAACAAAGAACACTGGATGAATTAACTGCAGCAACAATATGGGACCAGTGAGGCGAAATCTTGCATAAGTTGGTAACGGAAGCATACGATCGATGTGAGTGCCTTTACTGGAAACATCGTCTCCAGCACCTCTCCTGGGCTTGTGGTCATATCAGTTGGAACCTAGACGACTGGGAACCCGTGGCTTGGTCAGATAAGTCCCGATTACAGTTGGTATGAGCTGATGGTAGGGTTCGGGGTGTGGCGTGGCCCCATGAACCTATGGACCCAAATTGTCCACAAGTCAGTGTGGAAGCTGGTGGTGGCTCTATAATGATGTGGGCTGTGTTTACATTGGCTGGACTGGGTCCTCCGGTCCAACTAAATCGTTCGTTTACCAGAAATGATTATGTTCGGCTACAGTGAGACTATTTGCAACCATTGATGGACTCTATGTTCCCGAACAATGATGGAATTTTTGTAATTGGTAATACGCAATGCCACTGCGCCACAATCGTCTGCGATTGCCTTTCAGATCATTATGGACAAGTATAGCGAATGATTTGGCTAAAAACACAGCGCGATATGAATCACATCGAACACTTATGAGACATAATCGGGAGGTTAGTTCATACACAAAATATGGCACCGGCAACACATTCGCAGTTATGAACGGCTATAGAGGCAGCAAAGCTCAATATTTGTGCAACAACTTGTTGAGTCCATGCCATGTCGAGTTCTGCACTAAGCTGGACAAAAGAAGGTCACACGATATTAGTACGTATCCCATACTTCTGTGACCTCGTTGTATGTTGATCGGCAGCACTAATACAGTATTTGCTTAACTATCTATTTTCGTGTGATGAGTGAAGATCCTGATTGTTAATATTATTGTAAGCCAATCTGTGCATATTTTATATTTATGTTAAGTACTGTGGGTTTGCTTTGTCCATGGGGTTATGAGTTTCTTGATAATTGACATACACAGGTTGTGCTTATTTAGGACATTCGTTAATATTCTGAAGAGCAGCGCAGTGGCTACCTCTTGTTTGGTATTGCATTGCTTGCTACCATGTCGATAACGGGAACAGTTGTAGCACTGCAGCAGTGGGAACACCGTGCACCATGTATTTTAATACAGCACTGTCTCTGCTGTGATTTGAATGTAAATGTGCATACTGGCTAGGGCTTACAGTCTGCATCACATTGTGTGTTCCTAATATCGCTTTGCCGGTAGTACTGGTATGTCACACTCAATTAATAGCAGTTTCCCTTCCTCTAGAAGAGAAGTATCGACATTGTGAAATATCCCTTGGGTTCTTGGTAGGGACCTGGGTATTAAGATTCCAGGTTATATAGAGAGATTACTTTGCAGCTAATAATGGCATTTGCAGTTGCAGAGCTTGCTGTGAAAGTACCAGCCTCCCATTTTTAAAATGTGTTTGCGTCGTTTCTACCTAGGAATATTTAAATAGTAACTGATACCGACTTTACATAGGATAGGATGGATGAGGCTCAGCGTTATTTTAGTGAGAATTCTCGGGAAATTATCTATAAATATATTCAGAACACGAGGGGAACAAGTTTCTGTTGATAAAGGCCAAAAAATGTTGCTCCTCTTTATGGCTTTCTGGTACTTTCAAGGGAAACATGTAGATAAGCATACTTATATGGGATTTTTGGTCATTAAAAGATAGATCTGTAATTGACTTGAATCTATTATCTGCACACATAATTCGCCTTGCTTTTCGACGTGCGCAACACTGAATGATACAGAATATGATTAAATTAGAACTACAGAGCTACTAAGTTTAATTAACATAGAATAAATTGATATATGACTTCATGGGTTGCGAATGTTAAGATACAGTCCGATATGCACAACTCTGGCGATTACAGATTATCTAATCTCACAATTACGCGTGGAAAGTCATGCACTCTTTCACTCTAGAGCGTGTCTAGAATGATAAGTTAGGACGAAATGTTCTAAAGACTGTGGGAGCAATCGCTACAAGCAGTTACGCTATTGGCATCGCGAGCACAGATAAATTGCATGCGAGGAGAAACATTAGAAAAAGTATCACACAACTAGGGAGATACTCCAGATTGGCAACAGGTGAACAAAGACACATCTTATTCAACAGCACGTGATGATCGTTACACCTTACACAAGAAGAGTCCTAACGGTGCTTGCCGTCTATGTATGCTACTACACTGCAAATGATAAACCCAGAAAATAGCTAATTATTATATCACATCTCACATAGTTCTGCAGATGCTAGGTAACATACCGTGTGTGAGATGTTACACACATAAAAGTACACTCCTAGTGGTGAGAGGCCAAGCAGACTACCAGATATGGTGATCGTCCTACTTTTATGCTACTGTATTACATACTTTGCTCACAATCATTGTGTCATAGGGAGAACCATTATTATTATCTACACAGGTGGCGGGCGATCGAAGTGACCGCCAGAAAGTGAATATAGATCCCAAAAGAAATTAATGTAACAACACACAGGGGGGGATGTCAATACTCTACAGACTGAATAGCAAACCAAGCAATAGAGATGCACCCGCTTCTTACAGACTACATACGTGATGTGCAGCAGACCACCCATTTCATGGATCCCACTTTAGATTGTCTTTACTAAATATCAAGTAAATTAACACACTTTTAAGTAATGTATTAATTAGTGGTAAGACTTAAGTGAGACAACGTTATGAATTAGCTCTAAGATAAGATCGGAACCCATGAGACTCGGTGGTGAGCCCAAAACAAAGAAGGCGCGTAAGACCTCCTGAAATATACTTAAAATAAATCAACGAACTAAATTCAAAGTGATTACCAGAATAAAATCACCGGTCCCATTACTCGCGATATAGTCTAAGTACTAATGACCCCTTTGTGAAGTGAATGTTACTATGTTTAGCAAAGCGCCAAGGATGTATCTCTCATCTTCGAGTCTCTGGAGCAATGTGTTCGTTAGTGCTTTGTACACTCCCCTGGTGGGATGGAAATTTTATGTGCTACCAACTATATACCGCATTTTCCGTTTGCAGTAGTGAAGCTACAAAGTTGGTAGCACAACCCACCACCTTTCTATTTCTGCCTAAGAAGGAGGAATCTTAAAATCAATCAGATTTCTTAAACTATCAATATCCTCACAAGGAGGTGGAAAGACAAGGGAAAAGTACATATGTGCATCATAATTAAATAAATAACACACATTTGCGTTCTTCCTTTCCCGAAGCTCTGAGTGTTCTTTAAGAAAATCAAAGGGAACCCGATTACGAAAGGTGTTCAACGTCACTGACGGCAGTAGATTTCAATATTACACCATTTAAGCTGGATTGTGACGCTAATACCTACAGTTAAATGGAAGCTGGTCCAGTTGACCCATTTCAACTTCTTCAATTTTAACTGGATGCCTCACAGATGATTAGATGTTCAACATATGGTTCTCTGTGCTACTGCCGTGCTGTCTGACATTTTTACCAAGTACCACCGAATGTTACACACCAATGTTTTTATTTACGTTCTCCAAAAACACTACAAAAGGGCCACTGTCTTGCTACTTTTAAAGGTTCTTTGGTCGCTTGCCTACAGACTGGAGGTTGATACTGCTACTAGAATTGCCTGTTGCTACAGGATGGCTCCCGTAGGGATGTTTGCGTGGGCATGAATGAAGATACACGTGAAAGCTTGTTGAACAGTATTGCTGAGCAGTTCTCGGTCCTCGTTCTCACCATGCTGGCGTTTCAAAGATAGACATTTTACGGTTTCTTTTGGTAGTTGACTACTTTGATTTCACAGATGGCTGCATCCATACGCTTCTCGTCAGCGTTCAGGAGCTGTAAATAACTAAGTTGTACTGGAAATTCCGAACCATGCTACTGCCATACTATTACGAGATTTCGGCGCTTCTACGACTTCGCCATACTGGCCACTATTCATTCCGCGCCCAAGACAAGCTGATAGATCCATTTTCTATCTCTACGGACCCACGACCAGTCGTTTAAAAACGACCACTAGTTTGTTAAATATTAGTAATACTAAATTGCATCACGGGGAAAACGTTTACTGTCAGATAGGAAACATTGTGTTAGAGGATCAGACTCGCTAACGATGTTTACTCGACCACTGCTCTCGCAGAACTCCCACAGAATTGTCTGTGCTTCTATCCCTTTCTCACAGGTACATTGTAACTGTGCAAACAATGTGCATAGTTTTCAGGAGGGCCATTTTAAGACTACACTTTTACCTTGGTTCAAAGGCCACTTTAACTAATATTACAGCTATCAAACCAATTATGATGTATGTAAATGATGTAAATATAATCAATAGAATTGTTGTTGTTCTGGTCTTGAGTCAGAAGACGGGTTTGGTGTTACTCACCACGCTAGTATCTCCTGTACACGTCTCTTGACATATGTGTACAGGATGGGAACAGTTAGGCTTAGAAGCAGGCATCCAATATGGGTTTTCCAGTAAAAGAGGAAAACCTATTTAACAAATATCTAGGCTCACTAGGACTTAAGGTAATTTACAGGCGCACATGGGAAAACTCCAAACGTTTAGAGGACCACACCTGATTAACTAAGGAATAAATCGTAAGAGAGCAGGAAAGGATAGGTTGTTAGGTCGAGAGTCAGCAGCAGAGAGGCGACCGCCGGTCGGCAATCTTTATCGCGAGAACTATGTTTAGCCCATCATCTAGTTCTGTAGCGGTGCACAGGCTGTGAGTGTGGTCGATCAAGAAGCAGCAAAATGAACCAAAGAATTCAATTCAGAATGAAAAGATTTATTAAATTTTCCCGATTCCCTCCATACAAGTGGCTACCTGCACATTCCTTCCCCTTCCACAAGATTTGACGAAGTTTCTGATTTTGAGCACACTAAGCTGTCGAATGTGCCTTAGAAGCTAAGGTTGGGAAGTGCTGATAAAAGGTAATTAATTTTGTTTTCAGGAGCATAAATTTACTAGGTTTATCCTCAGTTCACTGTTTTCTGGAAACACAGGATTACAGTGAAGCTTTACTGAATATTCTTGCCGTACAACTGAAATAAGGTTGACCACTGAGAGGTGCGACCAGTGATAGCAGGGAGACGATGTAGTCTTGTGCAGCAGCGAGAAGGATGCATGGCCGCTGGCCATAGTGGTGCCCGCCAGATCGCTCGCAACCCACGAACCAGGTGATACAGAAACTGTCACACTCTGGCAAAGCGGGTCTGAGACAGTTCATAGCATCTGTTTTTGCATAACAAAAGGCAATGCAATTAGATAGGTGTGTAATTTTTTTACAATAGTCCTCGTTAAGGGAGCTCAAGATTGCACTTAGTAGAAATTTGAACAAAACGAAAGGTGGGTTAGGAAGTTGGTCTTATAATGCGTTGATAAGAATCATTAAAATATGGCTGAAGGCCAACTTATCTGCAAGGCCCATTTGTGGTAACGCTGGTAGGCAGTTTGGTCCAAGTCGTCGTTCACGGGAAGCTAATGTTAATGTATTAACGCATATGCAAGTAAACCACTAGAATTCGTTGTGGAATCGAACGGTCTGCCATTCTAAAAAGACGTCTTTAAAAACACTAATTGTAGTTATCAATGGAACATGAAGAGAAAGAAACAATTAAAAAGGTAATAAAATCATCATCTCTACACTAATCGTAGTTATCACTGGAACATGAATAGAAAGAAACAATTCAAAAGGCAATAAAAAAATCATTCAAAATCATTCTGTACTTCAAAGAAGTACGTGCACAGGGCAAACCAATCTTTTATGTTTGGTGTTCTTTTCTTTACGTTTCTGGTTACCTTTTCAAGTTAACAGCGCACACATCTAGTCCATTTTACAGTATGTAGCCACAGCTTGTTTTCAAGTCATTTAAAGCAAATATAAAGAGCACAAGGACAAACAGACCATAAAAATCTTCATCTTCATTCCCATGCATATTACCGCTTCTGTAGGCATTGCCAATTCCTCAGGAAAAACCTGTTCTGGGTCACATACATAGTACACCATTGATGAAGCCTTGATAACTTGGTAAAGTGTAACCATGAATCCAGCATTTTTGTGAACACTCTGTAATTTGGCCATAAATTAAACAAATAAAACAAATGTATACATATGTAAATCTGTGATTAAGTACAAAGCTTAAGAGAGCACACGTCTTATCTTTTAACTAATTTTTACTCGTGTAAGGCGCCTGGTGGATGTGGCTCGGATACGAATTCTTTAGGCCACTTACTGTATAACACTCATACGTTACTGCTAACGAAAACAGAATTGGGGGAACTGAAACAGAATCACGTAAAATAACATTCACCATATCCCTTTTCTGATGCCAGTCATTTACATGTACAATGGCGCGATTTACGTTAATTTGCCCTTTCTCATAGGTTGTAAATGGCTTGTTTGAGCACAGTAGACGGTCATTAGTGAAACAAATTTAGGCCATCCACTTACCATGATGGTGAATCTCTAAGGGTAGATCCAGCAGATATGGCAGGAATGAGTTCAGACTTACGTTAAATGTGTATCCCAGAGGAGCTGACCGTTTAATTATAGGTGAGGTAATATCACCGAGGGAGCTACTGAATAATTCGCTTCTACCGGTGAGAGTAACACGGTAGGTTTGAGAAAGAAGAACTTGAACATACAACATTAGGGTAACAGTTAATGGCACAGGTATTGAATAGAGCTGGCTGTTACCAACACGAATAAATATGTAATCTTGCAGTCTAGTCACTACGCGTGGAGGTGGTGGATTAGTTGCTTTACACTACTGGCAATTAAAATTGCTACACCACGAAGATGACGTGCTACAGTCGCGAAATTTAACCGACAGGAAGAAGATGCTGTGATAAGCAAATGATTAGCTTTTGAGAGCATTCACACAAGGCTGGCGCCGGTGTCGACACCTACAACGTGCTGACAAGAGGACAGTTTCCAACCGATTTCTTGTCCACAAACAGCAGTTGACCGGCGTTCCTGGTGAAACTTTGTTGTGATTCCCCGTGTGAGGAGGAGAAATGCGTACTATAACGTTTCCGACTTTGATAAAGGTCTGATTGTAGCCTATCGCGATTGCGGTTTGTCGTATCGCGACATCGCTGCTCGCATTGGTCGAGATCCGATGACTGTTAGCAGAATATGGAATCGGTGGGTTCAGGGGTAATACGAAACGCCGTGCTGGATCCTAACGGCCTCGTATCACTAGCAGTCGAGATGACAGGCATCTTATCCGCATGACTCTAACGGATCGTGCAGCCACGACTCGATCCATGAGTCAACATATGGGGACGTTTGCAAGACAACAACCATCTGCACGAACGGTTTTTACGACGTTTGCAGCAGCATCGACTATCAGCTCGGAGACCATGGCTGCGGTTACCCTTGACGCTGCATCACAGACAGGAGCGCCTGCGATGGCGTACTGAACGACTAACCTGGGTGCATGAATGGCAAAACGTCATTTTTTTCGGATGAATCCATGTTCTGTTTACAGTATCCTCATGGGGTGCCATTGGTTACACTTCTCGGTCACCTCTTGTTCGCATTGACGGCACTTTGAACAGTGGACGTTACATTTCAGATGTGTTACGACCCGTGGTTCTACCCTTCATTTGATCTCTGCGAAACCCTACATTTCAGCAGGATAATGCACGATCGCATGTTGCAGGTCCTGTACTGGCCTCTCTGGATACAGAAAATGTTCGACTGCTGCCCTGGCCAGCACATTCTCCAGGTCTCTCACCAATTGAAAACGTCTGGTCAGTGGTGGCCGAGCAACTGACTCGTCACAATACGCCAGTCACTACTCTTGACGAACTGTGGTATCGTGTTGAAGCTTCATGGGCAGCTGTATCTGTACACGCCATCCAAGCTCTGTTTGCCTCAATCCCCAGGCGTATCAAGGCCTTTATTACGCCCAGAGGTGGTTGTTCTGGGTACTGGTTTTTCAGGATCTATGCACCCAAATTGCGTGAAAATATAATCACATGTCAGTTCTAGTATAATATATTTTTCTAATTAATACCTGTTCATCATCTGCATTTCTTCTTGGTGTAGCAATTTTAATGACCAGTAGTGTAGTTAACAGGAAAGCAATGTTACAGCTAGAGGAACCAGTTTGGTTAGCTAAGTTGGAACATAAATATCTTTTGCTTGGACGCAGTGTTCGAGGTGGAAATGACACAAAGTTGTAGAAGACTGTATCATCCTTGGTATTTTCCACCGCACCATGGATGGTAGGTTAAGTATTGGAAAATATTAGTATATTTTTTCTAGTCTGTTAATGTTCATATGCGATGTTGTAAATGGATACGTATTTTTGTGTTTTTCATGTCCCTCGTGGTGGATCAGTGGAGACAGAAGGTGGAGTCTTCGTATCCAACGGCAAAAATCGTCGATGCCGTTTGATAACGAGTCGACGGCTGCCTACCACGCAAGGTGTCAAATGCAAGCAGGCAGCCTCTGCGATGACAATGTAAACAGTTTAAGAAGTGAAATTAAAATTATAAAAACTACATCTTGTAACTAGATCTGAAGCAACACGATTCCTTTTGCATCGTCATGAGTAAATTAAAGTTTAGTGACGTGTAAATAGTTTATACACCGTATATCTCTGAGTGATAAAGATGTTTAATATTCTGCTGAGCATATACAGGGCGTGGTAGATAAGTAATGAGACCCAGTCTAGAAAAACAAATTTATTGATCCAATTTGTACAAAACGTTAATATTCTTCAAAGTACTCGCCTTAGGCGTCGACACAACGTTGCCAGCGCGTTTTCCATGCTTCATAGGCACCACTGTAGCCCGTTTGAGTTATCCCAGTTAGTGCCTTCGTGACAGCACGTTGGATTTTCGGAATATCGTCGAAACGATGACCCTTCAGGCATCTTTTGACCTTCGGAAATAGGAAGAAAGCAGGAGGACTCAATTCAGGGCTGTATGGTGGCCGTGGCAGAACTTCAACTCCTATTCGGGTCAAGTAGGAGGTCATGAGGAACGCTGTGTGCGCCGGAGCGTTGTCGTGGTGGAGACGCCAGCGTTGAGCAAGGTCCTGTCGATTCCGTTTGACGGCTCTGTGCAATCGCTGAAGGACTTCTTTGTAGAATTCGGCATTGACAGTCTTCCCCTGAGGGACAAACTCTTTGTGAATTAACCCCCGCTTGTCGAAAAACACAATCAGCATTGTCTTGATGCGGGGCTTTAACATTCTTGCTTTCTTCGGCCGCGGGGATGCCGGTGTGTGCCACTCCGAGCTCTGGGCTTTCGTCTCCGGGTCGTACTGGAATGTCTACGATTCGTCGCCTGTTACTACGTTGTCTAAAAAGTCTGGATTATTTTCCAAATCATTCAACATCTCACGGCAAAGGTCCACGCGCTGTTGCTTTTGTTCGGTGGTTAGCACTCGGGGAACCAATTCTGCGCAAACTTTCCTCATCATCAAATCTTGCGTAACAATTTGGCGAACCGTAAATTTATTCACGGAGACCTCATCGGCGATCATTTTGAGACTTAAACGACGGTCGGAGTCCAGGAGTTGTTTCACTTTGGCCACCGTTTCATCCACACGACTCGTTGAAGGGCGTCCAGATCGTTCCATGTCTTCAATGGATTCCCTCCCGTTTTTAAATTCATTAAACCACCGGAACACTTGAGCTCTTAATAGGGAGTCTTCTTTGTAGGCTTCCGTAATCATAGCAAAAGTTTCCGAAGCAGTTTTGCCCAAGCGAAAGCAAAATTTGATTGCATACCGCTGTTCTATCGAGCGATCCATCTTCAGCGTTTTCACAAGTGTCACGGGCACACAAACAACGTAATACGCGAAGCTCGACCCTCATTGCACCAGAGCTCCGACGCGACTGCGAACCGGTTCTATTGTTAGCTCAGATCCCCCACCACGTGACGTACAGGTGGAGACCGCCCTGCGAGCGACTGGGGCGCCGCGCGGCGGCCAGTCTCATTACTTATCTACCACACCATGTAAAGATGTTGACGTTCTAATTTTTTTTTAATTTCATGTAATGAAAATTTAGCTCTCCCTATACTAAGAGGATATGTTAAATTAGTTTGTTGTTATTGGTCTAAAAATAAAATTAATTTTCGATGCTGAAATAAAAGGTTCCTGATATCACTGACCAGTGAAAGTTACGATTACTGGTGTTCGACAAGTAAATATTTGCGAGTTTTCTGAAAGATTGCTTCCAGACGTCAGAAAAAAGTGAGAAGTTACTCACTTTGCCATACGGAGGTGATTATTGGCGGAATATAACTCAAAAATTAAATTTTATTCAAGTGATGTTTACTAATTCAAGACACAGTGATTATTACTCGTATGACTTCGCTGTTAGCACTAAATCTTAATTGTCATAACAACATATCAACACTTCGGGGGCTGCTAATATGAGAATAAAAGGCTAACAACTTCAAGCTCTCGAAAATACATGTGATTAACTAGGCCGGCAGCACTAAAAGAAATCAAACTTTTGCCAGCTGCTGCCATAGCCACCTGGTGTGGGAGTAAATTAATATAGCAGCAGACGCACACAACTACAGTACAGGGGGAATACGTGCTGCAATCGGCGACCGTGACAGGACGAATCCAGGGACAACAGCAGCCTACGCCAACTCTAGAAGAGGGAAGCCATTTGATATGGAGAGAAGAAAACTTTCTCTGTCCAGGTGGCGGTAGTCTACGAGTGGGCGAGAGCTCTGTTGCTGCCAGGCCACGACCTCTTATAGGAGCGAGGCAGTCGGAGCTTGCAGAAGAGCGGCTGGTTTTTGGAGCGGTCGGGGTTTGCAGTACTGTGGCTTCGTGTTTTTAGCACGGTCGGTGTTTGAATGAGGCAGCTTTAAACCGCAGGAGCAGTTTTATTAGATGGCGCGACATCAGAGGACCGTCGGCGAGGTGCAAAAAAGGGCATACAGAGTTTGCGGCCGCAATTTAAACTTGTTTAAAAAAAAATCTGGCATGTGAAATCCATCAACCAGTAAATTTATTTAAGAATCGAATTCCGAGAAATGGTTAAATGTATAATGGGAGTAAATTATCAGTGAACAGGACAGTAGCAAAGGCAACCTTATCTCCAATAACAGAATATATTTAAGAAAATTGATGAATGCATGGTGAGTTTTATGGTTGTAATTATATAGTTATTGATATAGAAATTTAAGGGTTCAGTGGAAAGATAAATGGACTTTTACGCTTCCTACAATGTACCCAAGCAGAACTGAAACCAGAATTTTCTAATAAGCTGATTGTTCACCAACCAGAGCTGAAAGCAGAAATAAGACAGGTACTAAAACATCTGGCTGATGACTCACTACAGAATATAGTCCACGTGTGAGGTAAGACAGAAAATGTGAATGATAGGCTAGACGTTCACATCGAAGAGTCGAGACAGGAATAGGAGCGTATTAAACTGCAAGTAGAAATGTTAATTGGAGTTCTTAGTAATTTTCAGTTAAAAACGAGTAATGAAGTGGGGGAAAAGGCTGTAGTAGTACAAAGCCAAGTGACTAAAGAGATCAGTACAATTTGAGACGAGCTCTAGGAAGCTTTCAATGAAATAAAATACGACTGTCCGAGAGTGTACGGAGAAGGACTCAGAAGGATATAGAACGATGTAAAGTACACTCCTGGAAATGGAAAAAAAGAACACATTGACACCGGTGTGTCAGACCCATCATACTTGCTCCGGACACTGCGAGAGGGCTGTACAAGCAATGATCACACGCACGGCACAGCGGACACACCAGGAACCGCGGTGTTGGCCGTCGAATGGCGCTAGCTGCGCAGCATTTGTGCACCGCCGCCGTCAGTGTCAGCCAGTTTGCCGTGGCATACGGAGCTCCATCGCAGTCTTTAACACTGGTAGCATGCCGCGACAGCGTGGACGTGAACCATATGTTCAGTTGACGGACTTTGAGCGAGGGCGTATAGTGGGCATGCGGGAGGCCGGGTGACGTATCGCCGAATTGCTCAACACGTGGGGCGTGAGGTCTCCACAGTACATCGATGTTGTCGCCAGTGGTCGGCGGAAGGTGCACGTGTCCGTCGACCTGGGATCGTTCTACCATTCCTAGACCGGCAAGGGAACTTGCTGTTCCAACAGGACAATGCACGTCCGCATGTATCCCGTGCCACCCAACGTGCTCTAGAAGGTGTAAGTCAGCTACCCTGGCCAGCAAGATCTCCGGATCTGTCCCCCATTGAGCATGTTTGGGACTGGATGAAGCGTCGTCTCACAGGGTCTGCACGTCCAGCACGAACGCTGGTCCAACTGAGGCGCCAGGTGGAAATGGGATGGCAAGCCGTTCCACAGGACTACATCCAGCATCTCTACGATCGTCTCCGTGGGAGAATAGCAGCCTGCATTGCTGCGAAAGGTGGATATACACTGTACTAGTGCCGACATTGTGCATGCTCTGTTGCCTGTGTCTATGTGCGTGTGGTTCTGTCAGTGTGATCATGTGATAAATCTGACCCTAGGAATGTGTCCATAAAGTTTCCCCTTCCTGGGACAATGAATTCACGGTGTTCTTATTTCAGTTTCCAGGAGTGTATTTGCTAGATCACGTATAGATAATAAAGGTACGAAGAGATATTGACATGAGAATGTTAGAAAATGTTAAATTAAAGATTAATAATTTAAGTTTTATAACACGTTTTAACAGGTGCTATGGCTGACACGAAACATAAAAAAGAATCTAGTAACGTTGGTGAATAAAATGCCAAACCGTGATACGTGCTATTACAAATCTCGGGTGATAGCACTTACAATAGTCCAGTGAATGTGAAAAGTGGAAACAATAACAAAAGTTCCTGTGGAACAGTAGATGGAAGAGAAGATACAGAGCCAATGAATTCTGTTTAGGAACGGTGGGAGAAATTTCGTTTAGAAAGTAATGAGGCTCTCACACAAGCGCCCAGTGTTTAAGCTCGGAAACGGGGGATAACCTGTCATACTATTGAAAACATTCTGACGTGCGTTCTCAAATTCATGGAGTTATCTCAATACAATCCGATTCTGATCTAACATTTAGATGGAAAGGGTGGGGGGGAGGGACAACTGGGTGTGCTGCTTGTGATTGAGTGCACCGACTGGGAACAGCGAGATCATGGGTCTCATGGGATTAAGGAACGACGGGAAAGGACGACGGCCCTCTCTTTCGAAGGAATCGTCCCGGTATTTGCCTGGACCGATTTAGGGAAAGCACGGGAAACCTTAATCAGGATGGCCGGATGCGGGATTGACCTGTCGTCCTCCCAAATGCGAGTCCAGTGTGTGAACCAATGCACCACCTCCCTCTATGGAATATTCTATAAATTGTTTCCAACAAAACTACTGTTACGAAGGGGAGCAACAATGCTCACCTTAAAATTTTTCTATCTTACTCTATATGACAGAAGGTGGGGAGATTACAGCAAATGCTCTGTGTGGCACATCAATAACAGAAAATTGTTAATTGTTAGATGAGGCAAGTAATGAGGGCTACTTAATTAAACTACTCATTAATGGCGTGCCAATTCTGGTAATAGAAAAAATACTCGGCAGAAAATGGGCTAGAGTAATTGCTATCTTAAACTACCGAGGAGAACCATATACACTCGGAAAGGATCGAGTAGGTGAGTGGGCATTTAAGAATAGAAATGGCTTACATTCTGCTAGTGGAGGAATAAAAGAGACTCAGATTTTCGAAACAGTTAGTATTGTGAAGTTAAGAGAACTAAGTCTGATGGCCGACAAGGAGATAACAAAATGTTTTTCAAAGATTCATACAGTACAACAGAAACACACCCAGCGTTGGATGTCCTATAGGGACAGTGGCAATAGAGAATGTGGGAAACGATAATGGTCCTGTGGGTGAGACCAGACCGGGAGAGTATGAAAAAAGAAATATGCCCCTAATGCTAGGCATTCAGATTGTTGAAAACATAAACTCTTGGGGGGAAAATTACTAGACAAGAGGAAGTTAATAAAAAATAGGAAATTATGAAACCTGTAGTGTTGGAAAGCATTGAAAGACAGACCGTACCTATTCCTTTTGATTCAGGAAGCGATATTCGTCTGGTAAACACAAATCCCCTTGAGAAGACAAAGCACGGAAAGCCGTATCCTGTGTTGTGCCTGTCGGGGCAACATCATATTCAGAGGTGCCTTGTCATGGTTCGCGTGGCTGCCCCCGCCGGAGATTCGAGTACTCATTCGGGCATGGGTGTGTGTTTGTTCTCCTTAGCGTCAGTTAGTTTAAGTTACATTAAGTAGTATGTAAGCCTAGGGACCGATGAACTGAGCAGTTTGGTCCCATAGGAACTTACCACCATCGCCACCGTCACCACCACTACCACCGTCACCACCACCTTCTCTTGTGTTCTCCCTAGCACGGTTGCTTGTTATTGGAATTACATGGAATAGGGGCAAGTCCTATATAGAGAAAGTAAAGTTAACATTTAATTTCGGATAATATGTGCTTACTTACAAAATCCTAGTGATACCTAACTTAAAAGATTCGCTATTGCTGGGACAAGATGGATAGGCGAGCAACAGGGAATATCATATGTCAAGGATAATAGGTTGTACCTTGTTACAATACCTGTTGTTCAACACAGAGCAAAGGCAAACTCATCGGATAAAAATCTATTGTTACGTACTAACCATAATATAGTGGACTCATTCATTAGGGAAGCTATACTGAAAACTCGGAACACAGACAACGCAGATTTGCAAACTTTTATTTGCAAAAGTAAACGCTTGTAGCATCCTCATTCATAAGGAGTACTTACTGAAATTATTAACTCAGTACAAAAGAGTTTACTCGGATAAAAGAAGAGTAATTAAACACGTCGAAAGTAAGTTAAAGATTAAACGTGCAAATCCTATTTTCAGAAGAACATACGCCCTCCTCTTTGCCCGGAACGAAGGAGTAATCGAAATATGTTTACGTCCCTACATTACTCCTTTGCTAGTACTAAGAAAACCATGTGGGAATGTAAGACTTGTTCTGAATGCGCATACTCTGAATCAAGTTGTCGAAGTGGAGCGGAAGAGAACGCTTCCCAGTAGAAAAAAAAAAAAGTTCAAATGTGTGTGAAATCTTATGGTACTTAAATGCTAAGGTCATCAGTCCCTAAGCTTACACACTACTTAACCTAAATTATCCTAAGGACAAACACACACATGCCCGAGGGAGGACTCGAACATCCCCCGGGACCAGCCGCACACTCCATGATTGCAGCGCCCAGAAGAAATACTGACCGGAATGGAAGAAGTTAAGAATAAGGAGAGGTCAAAAAATGTCCACTTGAGTGCGTTGCTGTAGCACATGTGCATTGTTACTCGACTCAGATGGCAGTATATAAGCACCAACACGTAGGCAAGGAATTACTGTGACATTCGTGTTTTTTCCGACGTGTGTTCGGGATAGGCGTAAACGTGAGCTATGACGACCCATTATTACCAAATGCGTCCAGATAGGACCAACGTGCTGTTATTCTTTCCTTGGCTGCTGAAGAACAAATAGCGGTAGACACCCATCGAAGAATGGAGAATCTATGTGGGGCAGTATATCTGTCGGTAACCACCGTTGTGGGATGGTGGTGCTTCTCATAATAATGTACTTCCTTATATGGGAAATGTCGTAATGTAGAACTTACATCAACTCAAAAGGGAGACGCTTAAGAACCCGCCCTATAATCCTGATCTCTCCCCGTAAGATTATTACGTCATCGGGCCCTTAAAAAGGGCCTTGAAGTGGAGACGATTCCTGTCGGACGATGATATGCAGCAGGCAGTTACGGACTTCTTCACGCAGTAGGACACGGAGTTTCACCAGACGGATATTTATTTATTTATTTTTTCATTATATTACAGTCTATAATCTAGAAAGCTAAAATATGTATTATAGCAACATATTTGTTGATAATAATCTCTATACGTATTAAATGTTTGTTTCCGTTACTTACACATATTTCACAATGTGCTAATCTACAAAAATGCTACTATTACAGTTATTCTCTAACACTACAAAACAACAATTAAAAGAACCTTAACCGGTTACCCAACTATTAATATTACTTTAGTGCTACCGACTCTGTACTGTTTATGTTCGTTTATTATGGTGCATCTAAACTGTCAATATTTGTTTCCACTGCTGGATCCGCCGTCATACTGCCCCGGTCACCAGTCTTTTTTTACTGGTTTCATTGGGCTTATGGGAGCAGGACAGCGGCGTTCCCACTTCACAAGCGTATCAACGTTTCACTGGAACGCTTTAGAATCCGAACTTATGTAATCACTTGCCACAAGGCATTTTAGATTCTTGATAACCTTTTCATCCAGTGGTCGCCGACCTCAGCTGTCTTCTCTTCATCTGTAGAGTATCTCGTGTAGCCAGGATTGTAGCATAAAGCCATGCGGGTGAGTGCCTTGTGAAGTCTTCCTTGGTCTTTTTGGATACTGTCGCTGTAGTATCGTACAGGACGCGCCAAGTTAACTCGTTCCTCAGTGCTATTCTGGTATCCAGGGTCCTTAATGCCTGACGACTATTACCCACTGCATCTTCGTAGAGATTATAGTCCTACAATGTGTGCTCAGGAGTGATCACATTGCTGCAGGCGCTAATATTATCAATCTGCCTCCTAAGTTTTTACTACTATGTAGCATAAAGGCTATGAACAGTCAGATAATGTATAGATCCACCAGGCGGGTGAAGAAACCTCACTTTTAGTCTCTCCCTGATGTTAACGTTAAATTCGTATGTCTTCGTTCCTATGATTGTAGAGTCTCATTTATTAGGCTACAGTTACTATATGCAATGTTTTGTGAACATTTTTTGTGCTGGTCTCAATTCCAAGTACCCTTCATATTCCCATTTGATTACCTTTCTTTAACCATTAATGCGCTCCCCTTTTCCTATTTTTCAAATCCAATGGGGCAAAGATGCATCATTCGAGGTAGTGCACTATGCGCCTTTTAATGTTGGTAGCAGCCCTTGTTGAACTCATTTAGTTAATGAAGGTAGCTGCTGAAGTTGCAGTCTAATAGCCCAAACCTTCGCGCCATACCCTACGACAGATGCCAATTTAGATTCTATGAATGCTCTGATTGTGTTCGACGTATGCCGAAATTGGCTAGTTGCAATGGTTACAATTTTGTTCATCAAGTTGGTACCTTTTCTGCCATCCCCTTCTGTAGGATTTGGAAAGTTACGACGTTCGTCCACGAGTACCGCTATTTATCTTTCATTGGGCGTTTCCATTTCAGCAAAAGATACGTAGTTTTCTGAGGTTTCAGTGACAATGTAACGCTTCTACACCATCCTTCAAGCTCATTGAGCGCTGCATTACATTTTTCTTTTATAATTCTTCAGGAGTCATCGCTTACAAAGAAAAGTAAGTCATCTGCCAATTCTACCAGTTCGCTTACGTTACCGCTGTAATGTAAAGTCTTTAGTATTGGTTCCAACTTTATATTTTAAAACTTTGGACTACACACTGATCCCTGCGGACAAACTTTTGTTATGGTCTTCGTTAGTTCCTGTCCTGGGCATACTGAAGTGGCTTCTCTCCCATGGCATTAGTCACTTAGATAGCTGTACAGCGCCTCTTGACACTCCAGCTCCCTATATCGACACAAGAAAGACAGGCACTATAGGTTATCGAAAGCACCTGTAATATCGAAAAGCATCTTTAGAGTGTACACAAAAGCAGTACCTGTCACTTGTGAGATCGTCTTATTACTTGTTGTGTCTTCAGCTGACTTTCCTCTTCTAAGTCCATACTGGTGAGGGCTCATCCCTTGTGATAGTCTGATCTTGTATTATTTGCGAAATGGTTTTTGTAATATCTTACCAAGAACGTTCAGAAAACAAATAAATCTGCCCGACTTTGGTATCATCTGTTTCTTGTTTTCCCCTATATAGAAAACCAGTACCTCAGAATTCTTCCTCGGTGCAGGGACCCCTCCCTGCAAGAGACAATCATTGCACAGTTAACACAAGTAGAAATCTGAAACTTCCCGGCAGATTAAAACTGGATGCTAGACTCAAACTCCAGAACTTTTCCTTTCGCGGGAAAGTTCTCTACCGCACCGCTTGCCCGCGAAAGGCACGGTCCCGAATTCGATTCTCGCTCCGGTACACAGTTTTCATCTGCCAGGAACTTTCATATCACAGCACACTTCGCTGCAGAGTGACAAGGTCATTCTGGAAGTACTAAACGGTTTGGTCACGTAAGGCTTGCATTACTTCGACAGGGATGCCATCTGGACCTGGAGAGTTTTTATTTTTCAGCTTTAGAAATACTTCCCTAATTCCTTCACATAGGAAGGAGTTTACAGCTTATTTCTATAGTCTTCCATAGCATAGTGAATAATCTAGGGTGATAATATACGCTGATCTTCTGTCTCAAGTTCTTCTTCGCCTTCAGGAAGGAGTGTTTCTATTACCAGGGCAGCTGACTATTTCCAGCCTTGTGTTACCGTCTTATCATTCCTTTTGAGCCTGGACAAGACTGTTGGTGATCGTATTTTCTCGGAGATTATTTTGTATTTTACTGCTCGGGCCTGTTTCTAAGTTAGTCTCCACGATTTGTTTCCATCTTCCCATTTCCGTCTTCCGGAACTCTTCCTCAAAGGGTTTTTTAACGTGCCTGTGTCAATGCAGCCTTCGGATTCACTTCATGTTTCACATCTTAATTCTTGCAGAGAATCAGTCCAAATGCTAGACACGTATCCAGAAGGACCTCTGCTGATAGGCATCGCCGCGTCCATTGCATTACGTATGACCGCTGCCAGTTCTTGCTCTTTAATGTTTACAACATCAGCCAGCGATGAAATTCCTGCGCTCTGAAACACTGTTCTGAGCTCTTCCTAGTTAGACTCCTTGATGTTATATTTGGGCCTTACACGCACGCTTTCTTTATTAACTTTGATTTCCCTTGCAGTGATGACACAGTTTATGATACTGTGGTCAATCGATGTTATTCCGCATTAAACCCTCCAGCCTTTCACACAGGGCGCTGCTGACATATTTACTTGAGTGACATCTATTTTTGACGTTGCTCTGACCCTCCCTTCATACGCTGGTGGATTGTGAGATGTATTCAGTACTTGTAGGTGGAGTCCCATGATGGTTTCTTGTCGTTGTTCTCCACAATCATCCGTCAGGCAGCTATGCGACAATACTGATATCGCTTTCACACCTATGGCGTACAGAAGAGGCTCAATTCGTCCTAGGTGACAAATGTCCCTTTAATTAAGCAGATACTCATCGATCTTGTCACGAAATAGAAAGTACATAGAATTCAGGATGCATCTCTGCTTCCAGGTTAACCCTTCGACACAGATTACGTGTTCTGAACAATAATGTGATATTTTTGTCACTGGGACTGTTATTGTTGCCACAGGACGTTGGCACTGGGTGACTGTCTGGTCAGTTACTGGCATACCGCGTACCTTTCGTGCCTAAGTATATGGTTCTAGGAGACTACATCAAACTTCAGCTGTTCTGCCACTTTTATAGCTTCATGTAGCACACCGACACGTCTCATGGTGTGAAGTTGTCCAGTTTTTATCTCCATTAGGAATGGTGGGTACGTATTAGATAATCTAGTCATTAACGTCATTGGAGGATTACAGCATTAATTTGAATATGAGTACTATAGGACCGAGGATACCTCTGGGGTTCAACAGATCCTGGGGAAGGGGAGCATTACTTGCTAAAGCAACAGATCGTCAAATGTAGACCAAATGAGGACGCTGTTAAGTGGTTAAGATTATTAGAGGGTGGAGCACACAGTAGGGATAAGTATTCGAAAATACTGATAGATTTATTGTGGTCTGTTAATGGTCATATACTGTACTACAAAGGGATATATGATTGTATGTTTCATGTTCCTCATGGGAGGTTGGCGGATGCATAAGTACGAGACTCTGTGTCCAGTAGTAGAAGTCGTAGCCAGATGCTCGTTGATCTTCAGTCAACTGCTGTATAGCATCGACGATAGCCTGAAGCCACTAGCAAGGGTCTGCAATGGCATAAAAACAGTTAACAAGTGAAAGAATAAAATGAAAATTGTAAAATCAGTATCTTGTAACGAGGTCTGAGTCAAATTGCAATTTATGGGCTCCTAATAGAAGAATAAAACACTGACAACTTCAATGTGGTGACAGTTCGTACTCGATATGTCCGCTGAGGGCTTCATCAAAGATGTGGACAGGCCTAGCCTCCTACTATCGTGTGTGAAAGGTAAAGTCGTCTGCAAGTTGTGGCTCACGTGAGCACCAACTGCGCCTGTCGCCTGGGTTGTGATGCCATCCTTTGGTTCATACAGGAGGCTGGTGGAAGCGATGACGACTGCTGGCCTCGGGCATGCTGTCCTAGTACAGCTCGCCATCTACAGCATTGTTCCCAGAGTTGCTCGATGTCTTTGGTTTGGAGCCAAGTGCAGATATCTGGAGTTGCGTTGCGAGTGGAGAATTATATGACCTCCTTTGATTGGTCAGTGGTGTAGTACATTAAAAAAAACTGCTACTTGGGTAGCAGAATACTTGTGGAGCACGCATGGCTCTTTTATATTGCATATTAAAGGGCAAGGCAGTTGTTTGTTTTACTCAAATGAACACTCTCTAGTCGACACGCCGAGGACAAATATCAGACCGCGTTAGAGTAAAGGCACTACGACTGACAGAATATCATCAGTAAATTGCCGAAGTATTCGTAAAAAAGTTCCCAGAATTTATCACCCTCTAGGAAATTTGTCACACTCAAATTATTCTCGCGTCCGAGAGGTGGCTAAAACACGCAGTAGTAGCCTATGAAATGTTTAGTGAGTCATGGATTGCATCTTGGAGATGCCACAACTGCAGCCGACAAAAATATTGCCGCTACTGAAATCGAATTTGAGTGTGACTGTGAAGGTATTTGGACGATTATAAAAAGTCAAGATGAAATCAAGTTAATTGCTGAATGTTTTACAGGCTACCCGATTCCGCTGCGACAGATCTAAAGTCATTCAAGGAATGTTTACTGTCAGTAGCGCTTTCATACCCAGATCATGTAGCACTACTCGGAGGTGACTTTAACCTACCGAGTATAGCCTGGTGTCTATGGATTCACTGCTGGAAGTACGGACAGGCGGTCTCCTGCAGCAAATTTAAAAACGATTTCCAAATAAATGTCTTGAGCAGCCGACTGGAGAGTCCACACTCAATGGAATTATATTCCATCTTTCAGCTACGGAGAGGGCTGATCTTCCTGACGGTGTCATTATAGAGACAAGGATTATTGACCATGATGTTATAGCGACGATGGTTACGGAAGTTAATATATCAGTCATGAAGGCTAGGAAGTGCTTTTCTTAGTAGGAACTAATAGGCAGTTGTTACCATCTCACTTAGACAGTGAAGAGACATAATTTAATTCCAATATGATGGACGTAGAGGAATTATGGGTAAAGTTTAAACGTCCTGTAAGTCTCGCTATGTAGAAGTATACCCCAAATAAATAGATTAAGAATAGAAAAAAAAACACTGTGGTTTAATAACAGAATGCGGAAAATGCTGAGAAAGCAAACACTGTTCGGCTCTCGGATTTAAAAGATCAAGGGTAAATGACTACAGGAAAGAGTAGAGACTCGTGTGTCTGTAAAAAGATCGATACCGCGAAACATACATCAACTACCACATTCATATTTCAGCAAAATACCTAGCTGGGAATCCAAGGAAATTCTGGTCCTACGGAAAATAGCTAATGGGTTGAAGGCTTCTATCCAATTACTCATAGACAAGTCCGATGTGGCAGTACAAGATAGCATAGAAAAGTAGTAGGGCAGAGCCAGCTCTGAAGAAGAATATGACATTGACTTCTTATCTGTAGTGTTATATTACAGTGAAACAGTTACACATGACTTATTTCACTCACAGCGTCATCAGCACATCGTTATCACCAAGCCATTCCAGGAATCATAACATTCTGCGACTTATCAACGTCCAAGAGAGGTGCGAGGGATAGGGGCAGGAGGGGAGGACCTTCTCACGTTCTTATGCTCCTGTAAAGCAACCCTGCCTCTGCTGCCAAATACAGAAAGTAGCTGAAATTATGAATAATTTGTCAATTTAATTTGCATTATTGACTTTCAAAAATTCGCTTAAGGACTGGCTAACCAGTCACATCAGTATTTTTTTACTATTATATACCAGTCACATCAGTATTTTTTTACTATTACACAGTGTCACCGGTTCAGATTCGGGCTAACAGTCTCGGTGGAGGAGTGAGAGGAGACTCAAAGCAACTGCTGAATAACAGCCGAGTATAACACTTTGAAGGAGTTGCGGTGGAACTAAAGAAGAGGGCTGCAGTAATGCTCCAACGCTACGGTGAAGGAAAAAAGTGGCTGGACGAGAACAAGGGATTGTACGAAAACGGACATAAAAACGTGGTCGTATCGGGCCTATCGTCAGTCATAGCCCACATCCGAGTCCTCCAGGATGGTGACATTAGTAATTTTCATTTTAAGCTATATACACTCCTGGAAATTGAAATAAGAACACCGTGAATTTATTGTCCCAGGAAGGGGAAACTTTATTTACACATTCCTGGGGTCAGATACATCACATGATCACACTGACAGAACTATAGGCACATAGACACAGGCAGCAGAGCATGCACAATGTCGGCACTAGTGCAGTGTATATCCACCTTTCGCAGCAATGCAGGCTGCTATTCTCCCATGGAGACGATCGTAGAGATGCTGGATGTAGTCCTGTGGAACGGCTTGCCATGCCATTTCCACCTGGCGCCTCAGTTGGACCAGCATTCATGCTGGACGTGCAGACCGCGTGAGACGACGCTTCATCCAGTCCCAAACATGCTAAATGGGGGACAGATCCGGAGATCTTGCTGGCCAGGGTAGTTGACTTACACCTTCTAGAGCACGTTGGGTGGCACGGGATACATGCGGACATGCATTGTCCTGTTGGAACAGCAAGTTCCCTTGCCGGTCTAGGAATGGTAGAACGATGGGTTCGATGACGGTTTGGATGTACCGTGCACTATTCAGTGTCCCCTCGACGATCCCCAGAGGTGTACGGCCAGTGTAGGAGATCGCTCCCAACACCATGATGCCGGGTGTTGGCCCTGTGTGCCTCGGTCGTATGCAGTCCTGATTGTGGCGCTCACCTGCACGGCGCCAAACACGCATACGACCATCATTGGCACCAAGGCAGGAGCGACTCTCATCGCTGAAGACGACACGTCTCCATTCGTCGCTCCATTCACGCCTGTCGCGACACCACTGGAGGCGGGCTGCACGATGTTGGGGCGTGAGCGGAAGACGGCCTAACGGTGTGCGGGACTTGTAGCCCAGCTTCATGGAGACGGTTGCGAATGGTCCTCGTCGATACCCCAGGAGCAACAGTGTCCCTAATTTGCTGGGAAGTGATGGTGCGGTCCCCTACGGCACTGCGTAGGATCCTACGGTCTTGGCGTGCATCCGTGCGTCGCTGCGGTCCGGTCCCAGGTCGACGGGCACGTGCACCTTCCGCCGACCACTGGCGACAATATCGATGTACTGTGGAGACCTCACGCCCCACGTGTTGAGCAATTCGGCGGTACGTCCACCCGGCCTCCCGCATGCCCACTATACGCCCTCGCTCAAAGTCCGTCAACTGCACATACGGTTCACGTCCACGCTGTCGCGGCATGCTACCAGTGTTAAAGACTGCGATGGAGCTCCGTATGCCACGGCAAACTGGCTGACACTGACGGCGGCGGTTCACAAATGCTGCGCAGCTAGCGCCATTCGACGGCCAACACCGCGGTTCCTCGTGTGTCCGCTGTGCTGTGCGTGTTATCATTGCTTGTACAGCCCTGTCGCAGTGTCCGGACCAAGTATGGTGGATCTGACACACAGGTGTCAATGTGTTCTTTTTTCCATTTCCAGGAGTGTATTATTGGCCATGAAATACTGGAATGAGTAGAGAGCTTATTTCACTATATAAACTGAAAAACCAATATTTACTTTTAAATTATAAAATATGGATCAGGAATTTGTCATTGTGGAATATGAGTTTACCTTAAATTCCACACTAAAACCTCCAAAACGCAAAATAAAAGCAAGTCCAGTATCGCATCCCATTTCCTTCTGTCACCGGCGTATGGCTGCACTGAAGAGTCGAGTGTAGTTTGATCTTCGTACCACATGCATAGATAACTCCACTATGAAAATTGTCCTTTCATTGGTTGTACCATGAGTAAATATTCTCACTGTTTCGAGCACATGTCTCTATAGTAAAACCACACATTAGAGTGGTAAATTATTTTTCACAGCTAAGAAAATATCGGCAAAATACATCGGCAGTGCAAAAACCGCAGTGTCTGCAGTGAAATCCCGGCCTCACTTGATGTTAATACATGACAAAGCGCTGTAAGATTCAAATCCATTAATGAGGTGTCACAGTATTGCAAAAATATACTGAAGAGCCAAAGAAACTGATACACCTGCCTAATATCGTACAGGACCCCCGCGAGCACGCGGAAGTTTCCCAACGCGACGTGGCATGGACTCGACTAATGTCCGAAGTAGTGCTGCAGGGAACTGACACCACGAATCCTGCAGGGCTGTCCATAACTCAATAAGAGTACGAGGGGGGAGTAGATCTCTTCTGAACAGCACGTTGCAGCGCATCCCAGATATACTCAACAATGTTCATGCCTGGGGAGTTTGGTGGCCATCGGAAGTGTTTAATCTTAGAAGCTATTTCCTGGAGCCACTCTGTAGCAGTTGTGGACGTGTGGGGTATCGCATTGTCCTACTGGAATTGACCAAGTCTGTCGGAATGCACAATGGACATGAATCGTGTCTTCTGGATAGAACACGCACTGTCGCTAATGGTGTCAGTCTCCTGTCAGGGTGTGGGAGCAAAACTATCGTACACTAAGGATAATCCGAATGATGTAGCACGGTTTGAAATATACTAGTCTCGTTTTGGAAAGGGTGAAGAATCCAATCTCCACTCAGCCATCTTGTTTTACGTTTTCAGAGGCTTTTCTAAATTACTTCTGGCTAACGTCAGTCTAGTTTCGATTTTAGATCCACTGTCTTAATGTGTGGATAACCGAGATTCGAATCATAGGAAGTTACGAGAGTAGGCGGATCTCACAAACAGTTTTAAGTTTAAGTAATACGCCAGATCATGTAGCATGTTGCCGAAATTCTACAGCGATTAACGTCGTGCATGGTTTTTCTCAGTATTTTTTGTTTGACTCCATACAGAATTTTTATATAATGTGAAGGGAATGAGGACATGGATTAGCTGTAATGTTGTAGGTTTCGTTTTCATGTAAGTGTGTGTACTTACGTATGAAGATATCTTTAGCGTTTGGTGCTGGTTAATTCACTGTACAACCATAATCAAAAGTATGTAAACGACGTGAACTGTGTTTCGCTTGAATTGTAACCAACCCCTCATAACGTAAATGTCTTGTGTGTCCTTTGCTCTCTTTTCGATACAGTTGTGTGACTATGCACAATGGTTACGTCGACAGAGCAAAAGGGAAAGCTGTTCCTTATAGCTATGAGTAAAATGCAAATAGATACAAGGGTAATGATAATTTGAGAAACACATTATTAGAGGCGTTACAAACTTTAACCATTTTAAACTAAAATATATTATAATAAATAACATTTCAAATGTACTTGCAAATGTATGATGAAAATTTCTGCACTGGGCTGCGTCGTGGGACTCCTTTCCACTAACTTTGTTCCTGTCAGCTAACCACGAAATATCTTACATATGATTTCAGTAATATCTAACAAAATGTGGGAATGTTTGAATTTGAAATGACAGGGCATAAAGTTTCGTTTCGCTTGGGGATTTGAACCCCTCACATACAAAGTTGTTAGCTAAGTGCAATCAAATGTTAGGTATCGATATTTGCACGATGCTGAAACTGAAATCACGAAACGAAAAAGTTTTGCCTTACTGGGATTTGAACACTGAATCCATCGTGGTTGTTTCCAGTCACGTACAGACTTTAAATAAAGTTTTATCTCAGCAGTAGCAAAAGGAGCACAAATCTGAACTGGACATAACGTGATGAAAAGTTCGTGCCGACTGGGATTCGACCCCTCCACATACAATCGTAGTTGGTTACAAACGAAGAGACGGTCACTGTTGAATTCTATATCATCAGCAGCTATGAGCGACATATTTGAACCTGAAATGATATGACGAAATTTTCTGTGTCTGACTGCGAGTCCTTACGGCTAGTCCAGGCGGAGGTTCGAGTCCTCCCTCGGGCAGGAGTGTGTGTGTTTGTCCTGAGGATAATTTAGGTTAAGTTGTGTATAAGCTTAAGGACTGATGACCATATGATTCCACACTCATTGGAACATTTTTTTGACTGGGAGTCGAAACAGGCACCAGTCGTCATTGTTTACAACGTACTGAGTTGTTTTCGAATCCAAATACGCGATTTGTTGAGACCTTGAGGACTATGAAGTCTTGTGGAAACAACGAAACGATGTAAATGTTCGTCTCACAAAATTCAAACCCAATTAAAGGAAAATCTAAGTTCGAATCCCTCAGTAGACTCAATATTTTGAATATCTCATTTTCAAATACAGTAAGAAACAAGTGCCTTGCAACCTTGGATGACGATTGGCTCATTAATGAAATAACATTTTCTCGAGTGAGAAAGCTTAGTGATGACATAATTTCGACTTGCTTGACTCCCGTCTTCGTTGTAGCCCAATCACACCGACTCTCCTCTAGTAGGTAGCGACGGGATATAATGTTTAGTATATATATGGATATGAGAATTGTTCCCAACCTTTAAATATACCCAGATACAAGTGTTCCAACAGACCACCGAACTACCCAGTGTGTGGATTCATTATGTTATCTTAAAGTAGGATGATGTAAACGGCAAGAGAATTCTGACTACCTTGAAGTCAACTGCAGCCTATTGACAACGTTCATTTCCTGAATGGAAAAGAAAATGGACTGCGTCCTTTCAAGGGAAAGATCTCAGCACTTGTCTCATCAATGTAATGAAATAACGGAAAATCTGAATCAGGATGATCGGACAAGAATATGAACCATTGTCCATTAACTTCATAAAGAGAAAATAATAACTGTCCCTAACAAAAATATTTGAAGCAAAGGCCGGTGCAGGTCTTCATTATGTGATGTTTTGAAATCAGTATTGCGGAAAGGGAGGCATCACTCCAAAGTACCGTTATCCAAGATGGAAGCGATGACGTCATGCAAGATGGTGGCGAAGACGTCATACAAGATGGTTTTTGGGTGGGGAGACTGGTCAATTGGGCTACCTCCACTAACCTAAGTCACACGACCGCCACCTCTTACTAGGGATTGATGAAGAAGGACTCAGCCTGCACTGGGCTGGTGGAGAGAGGAAGGAGTGTACTTTATTTAGGAATGGGGTATATTTATCAGACTGATACAAAACACATGCATGGAGTCACACCACATGGCCCACAGACCTGTAAACTACTCCTAAATAACGCTCTGCAGACATGCAAACAACTCCTAATTTACCAAAATAATTTCAGTACAGACATGTACACTCCTCCTAAATAATGCAGTACACAGATGTGCTGACACGAAATCAACTCATAAACTATCCAAATAATGCATAGCGCAGCTAATAGACCTGCTATCAAAATAATGTAACAGTCACGAAAATAACATACCCAGTCAGTGTCCGGCACCACCTGTAGACCACACATGAGTCTACCTGCGAAAAGATGAGGCTGTCACCTGTAAAACCACGCACAGATGCCCACACGCGTGTGGTGTCGACATCCGTTTAATACATCCTTTTAATAGCCCAGAATACCATCGAATGTACTCTTTCCAGCTGTCCTAACGTGATACCCCAGTCCATCACGTGTTACCCTTCCTGCTTTCAACACACACAAACGTTCCCACCGCTACGTAGAGGCTCCTATATCCCAACACAAATGATGTGAATGAATCGAGCATTATGATTGCCTCTTATCGAATTTTCCCGCCGAATTACTAATGTCAATGGTATCAAAGCAGCATCCATCTTTTCTTTCTTTCTTTCTGCAGACGGGACTTTCAGCAGTAAAATAATTTTGCACAGATCACTAAATTTCATTGACAGTTAAACTCCCAAAGTTGTCTATAGATCATCAAATACATACAAGACTCACAAGAATATTGTAAGTCATGAACATATTTACCAGTGTATCTATAATGAAATATTATGATTGCGGCTACAGTCTGATACCGATGGATATACAGGTAATATCTCCTCTTGATGACTGTGCTTCTGGAAAAAATCTCAGTATCCATAGCGCACATAACTTTCCACATAAAAGATCTCTCTCATACCCTCACGGTTATCGATGTGCTTAATCTATACGTCCCTCACGATAGGACACGCAGTCATCATTTGTAGTCATGCCACAACATAAATCACAGTAACTTAGCAATGCAATATATACACATTTTACTCAAACAGTGCAGTTATGTTTCATATCTGTACAGGACATGAAAAAATTATGGTATGCTTACACTCACACCAGCTATACGTCATGATGCTACTCAATCCTAGCAAAACCAGCTGCCCTTTTTTTTTTTTTTTTTGGGACGTGACATTCTGCAGCGACAACTAAACCTCGCAAAGTGCCATACACATCGTCAAATACAGAAAGAATCTTACTCAATTACACTGCTCTCCCACTGAGGACAGGAGCTTGAATATTAGAGCATTAAACCAATCTCCAACCCAGTAATATATCACCAAGTACCGTTCAAATGGCTCTGAGCACTATGGGAGTTAACATCTGTGGTCATCAGTCCCCTAGAACTTAGAACTACTTAAACCTAACTAACCTAAGGACATCACACACATCCATGCCCGAGGCAGGATTCGAACCTGCGACCGTAACGGTCGCGCGGTTCCAGACTGAACCGCCTAGAACCGCACGGCCACACCGGCCGGCAGATACACATACTCCAGTCCTAAACAGATCCACGTCCATTCAAATTAATCAGCCCAATATGCTCTGATCGTGATTCTCCACCCCCCCCCCCCAATAGAGAAATATCACGAACTATTAAGCTCTACTAACTTCATCCAATATAGGAGTCACCTAAGCACCGATGCTGGCACAATGGTGCATAGCTGCGGTGTGGTCTATCGAGGACAAAGAGATTTCGCAATGCTCCCCAGAACAACACAGCATGGAGCCCTCCAAGCATTCCTAACAGTATACCCCT
The DNA here is from genome assembly GCF_023897955.1 of Schistocerca gregaria. Taxonomy (NCBI): domain Eukaryota; kingdom Metazoa; phylum Arthropoda; class Insecta; order Orthoptera; family Acrididae; genus Schistocerca; species Schistocerca gregaria. The sequence goes on from NC_064931.1 coordinate 423,374,737, forward strand.
TCCGTCATCGAATTTACCTGTAAAACTGCTGCTGCTGTCTATTTGGGGCGATCCTATTAAAAATACTGCTCTTGATCCATTGCTGAGGACAGTTTAACGTTTCATCACCCATACTGTAAGATGATGACCGTATCCCACAGACTATACTGTAAGTCACAATTGATTCTCCCTGTGACCCTGCGTCATTGTTTGAAATATTGTTTTCTAACATGCTTTTGTACACTGACAAACATTTTCTTTTTCTGTCATGACTTCGAGACCTGTGTCTGGTTCTAAACTGACATTAGGACGTTCTAATCCACGGCCTCTCGCGGAAAACTAGACATTGCACGGTGTAAATAATGTTGTTACGGCAGCTACCATAACACACCACACACTGGACTATTTTCAGAATGAGATTTTCACTCTGCAGCGGAGTGTGCGCTAATATGAAACTTCCTGGCAGATTAAAACTGTGTGCCGGACCGAGACTCGAACTCAGCACCTTTGCCTTTCACGGGCAAGTGCTCTACCATCTGGCCTACATAAGCACGACTCACGCCCCGTCCTCAAAGCTTTACTTCTGCCATTATCTCGTCTCCTACCTTCCAAGCTTTACAGAAGCTCTCCTGCAAACCTTGCAGAGCTATCACTAGATGGTAGAGCACTAGCCCACGAAAGGCAAAGGTTCCGAGTTCGAGTCTCAGTCTGGCAGACAGCTTTAATCTGCCAATAAGTTTCACTGGAGTATTTTAAATAAAAGACATTTACAATGTAAGAAAACTACAAGAGTTTGGCTGCATGTGGAGAGTTTCCAAAATAATGTCCGAAAGTGATTGACGACCTCTGCATTATACACATCTGTCACTTTGATGGAATAGATGATGGCTCTGTGCTCCCTTTCGACTGATTCCTCATATTGTACTCATGTACACAATTACTGTTTTGGTCTTAGCAACGCCCAGAAGGTGTCACCCATCCACAAAACTCATTCCCCAATTCAAACAAGCGCTGTCAGTCAATCATTATGTGATAACCGACAGCGCGCCATTGCATGGATGGGATGGAAAAGACACCGCCGATGTACAGTAATAATAAGCGTCACAGTTGATAGCGCGAACACTTTTATCAATTTTACAGTAATTTCAACACCAGCCAATGATAAGACAGCATGTTTCCCCAATTTCAGTATCACAGCTACATCGCCCCCTTTATACTTTGCAAGCATCATTGCGAATGCAGATAGATGACTGCGCAGTATGTCCATTCCGTGTTAATTCTCGAATACATAAATCATCGAAGTATACTAGACAGTGTAAGTAGGCTGTTTAGGTTTTTTTTATTGGTAACGCCGCCACCACGTAGCACTCTGTATGAAAATCACTGGCTGTGCCGTGTGCAGTCTGTGGCTGGTTTGCATTGTTGTCTGCCATTGTAGTGTTGGGCAGCGGCAGCTGGATGCTAACAGCGCATAGCGTTGCGCAGTTGGAGGTGAGCCGCCAGCAGTGGTGAACTTGGGGAGAGAGATGACAGAGTTTTGAAATTTGTAAGAATTGGTGTCACGAACTGATATATATATTATGACTATTAAGGTAAATACATTGTTTGTTCTGTATTAAAATCTTTCATTTGCTAACTATGCCTATCAGTAGTTAGTGCCTTCAGTAGTTTGAATCTTTTATTTAGCTGGCAGTAGTGGCGCTCGCTGTATTGCAGTAGCTTGAGTGACGAAGATTTTTGTGAGGTAAGTGATTTGTGAAACGTATAGGTTAATGTTAGTCAGGGCCATTCTTTCGTAGGGATTTTTGGAAGTCAGATTGCGTTGCGCTAAAAATATTGTGTGTCAGCTTAAGCACAGTCGTGTATAAATTGTTCTAAGGGGACGTTTCATATAGTGACCTTGCCAGGATACGAACCTGGAATCTTCAGCTATCTGATCATTTAACTGAGGGAGAGACAAATATTTGTTTTACTACATCAATGACAAATGTTTACGTAATTACACAGTTGGATAACTTCAGACTTATGAAATAGTATTTGTTCTGTACTTTGTGAAATGTTCATATTTCAAATATCATAGTATTACAGGAACGTAAATAGATTCCCCTCATTCTGCCAACGGCCTTGTCAAAGAGGGCGGAGAAGCGGACAGAGGTTCAGGGCAGTCTCTTGTTCTAGGGATGGAAAACTATCCCTAAAGGTGGAAGAATCAGCTATCATCAACGGCATGAGGATGCAGAAGGCAATGGAAACCACACGTAACGTATATCTACAGGACGTGTGGCCTGCAATTGTAGAAGTGTCAACATGATCTCTCCATCGACAAAACATTCTGGAATAGTCCTTCATTCGGATCTCCGGGAGAGGAGTGCCAAGGGGGAGGTTACCATGAGAAAAAGACTGAATAATCAACGGAAAGATAATGTTCAATGAGTCGGAGCGTGCAATGTCAGAAGCTTGAACGTTGCAGGGAAACTAGAAAATCTGAAAAGGGAAATGCAAAGGCACAATCTAGATATAGTAGTGGGTCAGTGAAGTGAATGGAATTAAAATACAAGGTGAAAGGATAACAATGATACGATTCGCTGATGACATTGGTATCCTGAGTGAAAGTGAAGAAGCATTACATAGTGTGCTGAACGGAATGAACAGTCTAATGAGTACAGACTACGGATTGAGAGAAAACCGAAGGAAATCGAAGAAGTAGAAATGAGCATAGCGAGAAATTCAACATTAGGATTGATGGTCACCAAGTAGATGAAGTTAAGGAATTCTGTGACTTACGCAATAAAATAATCAGTGACAGACGGAGCGAGGAGGACATCGAAAGCAGACTTGCAATGGCAAAAAGGGCATTCCTGGTCAAGAGAAGTCTACTAATATCAAATATCGGCCTTAATTTCAGTAAGAAATTTATGAGAATGTATGTTTGGAGCATTGTATGGTAGTGAAACATGGACTGTGGGAAAACCCGAACAGAAGAGAATGGAAGCATCTGAGATGTGATTCTCTAGATGAATGTTGAAAATTAGTAGAAGTTCTCTCAACTCTCCCAGAAAGACACATATCGCAACAGCATAATACACATAGTCATCGTAATAATATCGTAATACCTCAGTCAACTCTCAAAATCGTCGTAGCTTCCTCCAATAATTACAAAACCTAAAAAAATTCTCTGTTCGTGTTAAAAGTGTCATCTGCCTCAAAGATACCTTAAAAATCATGATCCCATACCAAATACATCATTCAAAGCTCTCATAGTATCACAATGGTTCCGAAAATGGTTCTACTAATTTATGAAATGTCACATGAATATTGAACGATATTTTTATGCTTTGTAGATAGTTGCTTATTTCATTTGATATCTGTTTTCCAGCTGTGTTGCAGCACTGGTTTTATAAAATAAAATTAAATGCATTTGCTAATGTGAACACTTTCTGTCGACAGATCTATTAAATAATTATTTTATGATTCACATTCTTCGAAAAAGGAGCTCTTGGAATGGAAAGAGCTATAAGAAGCGACTAATAACAGCAACTGTATATATAATTTTCTTTTCTAGTACTTGGTAATTTGTTGTAGCATTAGTTTTTGTGGTGCACCACTTTAATTACATAGACATTAAGATGTGATTACAACTTTCCCTTATCTGCATTGTTGTATTTAGTATACTATTTTTTCTGCTTGTGGGTTTGTCATGTTTAGATATAAGGTATTACATTTAATGCTGCTTGCTTTGCAAACTTGCATTTTTTTTGTCATAGCTGTTTGTATTAATTGTTTTGTGCCGCTGCATTGCCTCGTCCCTTAGTTAAGCATCTGAGCTCAGTAGATTTAAGTTAGCTTAAGAAGGGGTAGACTATATAAGAAACTAACTATGATGAATTGGAAGAAAAGCATTGAGAATCTATAAGAAAATGGTTTGGCCAAAAAAGTGGTGTACAGTGGAGAAAAACTATTTTTGACCGAGGATGTGATCAGAAAACAGAAAGCATGCTTGGATAGGATTTTTTTTTTTGGCTGGAGCAAATGTTGAAATAAGAGGGACGATCTATGGTATGATGTTTTGGGTTGGACTGCAGTACCAAATGTTACCCTGAAAACAAACCCTGTCCTTTCCTTGTGTTATCCCGCTATATGTTTCTGTACCCTTGTGTATTTATGTTCTTCCGGTCTTTATATGTTTATCTGATAAGATTTATGTTGCAGAATTTTTCTAATACTCAGTTACATGAACTATGATGAGGAATACTGTTATCCTCAAATATAATTTGCATTAATAATATGTTATTTACTTTGTAAAGATATTTAGACATTATTTATCTGTTCTGTTTTGTTGGTCATATGTGAAGTTGATGTTTCAAAAGTTATTCTGATCTTTATGTATGTACTTATGTCATAATTTTTGTAAGACAGATGTGCCTGTTTATTTCTATTCTTTTGTAAAGCCTGTATTACTGCAAATGTTATCTGTACTATTATGTTCTTTAATGATATATTTTGTGCCTTTGTTATTGTATTCTCATGTTATAAATTGTAATTGACACCAGTTCATCAAATTAAGTAACTTGTTAATTACATTTCACTGCACACGTTTCTGTTGGTCATAGTATATGGACAATATGTGAGAAGTAGGGACTGATAGTGTTTGCACGTGTGTTAATAATTCAGCAAGGGACTGGATAACAGCATTGCTGGTTCTAAGGACATTTCAAACAAATTCTTTGTGGTTGGACAAGTGGTGCTTGATGGACTTGCTATATTCTCCGCAAGACTCTTCAATGGTGATTGTGCACCTGCACAGTCGCAACACATGGCTGCTGGCCGTCTCTACAAGGACTGAAGTGGGTCTACACCTTTGATGACCCACCAATACCTTTATTTCTACAAGGACTGCAGTGGGTCTGCATCTCTGGTGGCCCACCAATACCGTAATCTCTACCAGGACTACAATGGGTCTACTCTGTGACGACCTACCTACCAATATCCTTTAAAACTTCGACTGACTCTGCTGTGGGTTTGCTCTGTTGCGGTCCATTACCTGTCTGCATGTCAAGAGTCAGCACTGTCTTTCCGTTGGAAGGACAACACTACTTCTTCAAGACTGCTTAGAAATCCATTACTTCCAAGTGCAATTTCTTTTGCTACTCAGACTTTGAGAAAAACAATGTAATTTTACTTTGATGAATGATCAGGACTGTTTGTGAGAAAATTTTAGCTTTTGACCAACATTGTATCGATAAGTGTGTGCATTTCATTTCTTTGTTATTGTAATTATGAATTTTTTTTCAAATCTGTATTGGCCACTGCCCAAAACAATTTGTAAATTTTTTGTGGGGAGCATGGGGGCTATGTAAGTAGGCTGTTTAGGTTTTCTTTTATTGGTAACGCCGCCACCACGTAGTACTCTGTATGAAAATCACTGGCTGTGCCGTGTGCAGTCTGTGGCTGGTTTGCATTGTTGTCTGCCATTGTAATGTTGGGCAGCGGCAGCTAGATGCTAACAGCGCATAGCGTTGCGCAGTTGGAGGTGAGCCGCCAGCAGTGGTGAACTTGGGGAGAGAGATGACGGAGTTTTGAAATTTGTAAGAATTGGTATCACGAACTGATATATATATTATGACTATTAAGGTAAATACATTGTTTGTTCTGTATTAAAATCTTTCATTTGCTAACTATGCCTATCAGTAGTTAGTGCCTTCAGTAGTTTGAATCTTTTATTTAGCTGGCAGTAGTGGCGCTCACTGTATTGCAGTAGCTTGAGTGACGAAGATTTTTGTGAGGTAAGTGATTTGTGAAACGTATAGGTTAATGTTAGTCAGGGCCATTCTTTCGTAGGGATTTTTGGAAGTCAGATTGCGTTGCGCTAAAAATATTGTGTGTCAGCTTAAGCACAGTCGCGTATAAATTGTTCTAAGGGGACGTTTCAACAGTGCTCTATATACCTCGAGCACAGTGCTTAATTTACGATCTATCTCTCTGGGTATGAGCATCCCTGAGCATTCTCGCTGTCTTATTGTAAAACTAGAGAGTGAAAGACCCTCATCACACTGTCATTGACCAATCCGCCCAGCAGCACTATTACCGAATTAATCTGCAACCGATCAGATGTATATCACTACACTCCACGTCTCGTGAATGAATAGAGCTTTCCGAGGCCTCACCCATATAAATGTACGATATTTCTCGCGATGCTCCCATGTCAAGGAGCTTAGCACTCCTTATAGATGTATAGTAACAGTTTTCAAAGTGTCGTGATGAAATAGCAGACGGTTAAGAAGAACAAGAAACAAATGATTTTTATCGCGATGGATCTCTAGCTGGATGGAGTTCCAAGCATTTTTACATAAATCAACAAGCTACCAACACTAAAGTATTGTACTCTAGTCTAGGATCGGTACCAGGGTGGTATTGGTAAGATACAACTTAAACACACCCACTCCTAAGGCTACAATCTTCTGCATTTAAAACGGGCTATAATGTTAGATCACTTGCATTTCCAACCTATCAGTCATATGGAATGTAGCGCTGTTAAAATTCCAACGTAAGAAATGTACACTCCTGGAAAAGGAAAAAGGACACATTGACACCGGTGTGTCAGACCCACCATACTTGCTCCGGACACTGCGAGAGGGCTGTACAACCAATGATCACACGCACGGCACAGCGGACACACCAGGAACCGCGGTGTTGGCCGTCGAATGGCGCTAGCTGCGCATCATTTGTGCACCGCCGCCGTCAGCGTCAGCCAGTTTGCCGTGGCATACGGAGCTCCATCGCAGTCTTTAACACTGGTAGCATGCCGCGACAGCGTGGACGTGAACCGTATGTGCAGTTGACGGACTTTGAGCGAGGGCGTATAGTGGGCATGCGGGAGGCCGGGTGGACGTACCGCCGAATTGCTCAACACCATCGTTCTACCATTCCTAGACCGGCAAGGGAACTTGCTGTTCCAAAAGGACAATGCATGTTCGCATGTATCCCGTGCCACCCAACGCGCTTTAGAAGGTGTAAGTCAACTACCCTGGCCAGCAAGATCTCCAGATCTGTCCCCCATTAAGCATGTTTGGGACTGGATGAAGCGTCGTCTCACGCAGTCTGCACGTCCAGCACGAACGCTGGTCCAACTGAGGCGCCAGGTGGAAATGGCATGGCAAGCCGTTCCACAGGACTACATCCAGCATCTCTACGATCTTCTCCGTGGGAGAATAGCAGCGTGCATTGCTGCGAAAGGTGGATATACACTGTACTAATGCTGACATTGTGCATGCTCTGTTGCCTGTGTCTATGTGCCTGTGGTTCTGTCAGTGTGATCATGTGATGTATCTGACCCCAGGAATGTGTCAATAAAGTTTCCCCTTCCTGGGACAATGAATTCACAGTGTTATGGTTTCAATTTCCAGGAGTGTATTTTAAGCGCAGGACATACATTCTTGTTCTCGGTTTGTCTACAGTGGTACAGTGTATTAAGTCCAGACCTGGTGGTGAACACACTGTTTGCCGCCATCTTGGATAACAGTACAAGCGTCATCAGCTGATGTCATGGCTGCCATCTTGGATTACGTCACAGAATGGAGGACAGCACACTCTGGTGGTGGTACTATGTCCTAGGTCAGTTGGAGTACGGACCTCCTGGCGAACACACTGGATGGTGGTGCTGTCTAATTGTTTAAATAAAGATTGGTGCATGAGTTCTACAGTTGACGATTAGCAAGCATTTTTGAAGAGTCTTTTAGATGGATTATTGTTTTGACCATTTACAAGTTGTTTTGCTCTCTGGACGTAAATGTATTGCATTATTTACGAGTGGTACATGTCTGTATGCTGTGCAATGCGTTATTTTAACAGTTTACCATTAGCAGGCTTGTGTGTAGAGCGTTATACATGAGTTATTCAGGAGTAGTTTGCAGGTCTGCATGCTATGTGGCATGTCAGAGCAAGTGTTCTGTATCACTGTGATAAATACACCCCATCCCTAAATAAATTGTTCCAAAATAAATAAAGTACACTTCTTCCACCCTCCACCAGCCCAGTGCAGATGGAGTTCTTTTCCCACCAATCCCTAGGAGGATGTGGCGACCAAGTGACTTAGGTTAGTGGAGGTAGCCCAAGTGACCCATGTTACCGAAATTTTCTTAGGTCAGTAGAGATAACTGTGGTATGATGCATTATCCTGTTGGAATTTCAACTTACCGCCATTTTTCTCGAGGAGGGGAGGGGGTTAGGTTAGTGTTTGCAGCCCAATTGACCTGTCTTCCCGCTAGATGCCCCCTTCTTGGATGACGTCATGTCCGCCATCTTGGATGACTGTACTTTTGGGTGATGCCCCCTTGCGCCAATACTTGCATCTGATAGCACAAAAACGGTGTTTACATCAACAACTTCCTCCCACTGGGCTTCAATCGCAGCTGGCATCTGTTGTCAACAATTGAGATGCCTTACGGTCACAAAATACGAAAGGCGACCTAGGAAACTGCCAGAAATGTTGCTCTACAACAAGAATATTCCTCAACACTACTGATTTCACAAAAGACTCTATCCAGTAGCTTGGCGGGAGAGCAATCCCTAAAACGCTTATTCTTCTAAACTAGCGCTCTCAAACGTTTTAATTTACAGCTCCTTATCGAACAACCATTTAGAAAATTTCTTTCCGCACGAGAATTCATTTTAAACATGGATTAACGTTATCTTAACTTCAAACGAGTAGCTTCGTACAGGCGTGGAATCCAAAAACTGACAGATGCATCAGGTTGGATAAGTTAATGTGAGCAAATAAAATGTTTGTGATTATTTTCTCTAATACCTTTCTTTGTCATATTCAATAAAGTAACGAGACGTTTCATAAAACATATGCATTGTTCTAACAGAAATGAATTACAACTTATCAAGATACACTTAAGATAAAAATATAAGTTAATAAAATAAATAGTGTCTGTAATACCAGCATGCACAAACATCGTGCATTGGTAAGATATCATACACTTTTGACCTTGATATCGTCTGTTCCAACGTGAAGTCCAATATCCTACACAGTTCCGTACCAGGGTGATCCTGCATCCTTGACAGAACTGTCAAAGCTGTGCCTCCTCACAGACGTATTCCAACTTATAAGTTTGATTTTATAAAATGTTAGCGTTACTGAAATATATTATTTAATGAGTTCTATATTAGAGTTAGTGTGAAGATGGAAACGTAGGAAGTAGCCTTTTTTAATTGAAAAGCAGTTGCTGTAACTGTTACCCATGTAGCTCACACCGAGAAATATTGGCGGATGCAAATGTTGCCGAGATTGTTTCGATTACGCTGCAGAAGTTTTGCTGCATAGCCCTTACACATCTTCCACCCAGTCCCGATCCCTTTCTATGCCATTTTCGTAGTTTTGCGCCGCGCGGAGTAGTTGGGTGGTCTAGGCGCCTTGCGACGGAGGTTCAAGTCCTCCATCGGGAATCGGTGTAGGGCCTTACGCCGTACGGATCTCTGGACGAGGACTACTTTACACCTACATCTACAGCTACAAGACTACACTTCATTTCACACTTAAGCGCCTGACAGTGTGTTCATCAAAATACCTTCATCGAAACACCTTCCACTGTCGAACAGTGTGCGGGAATAATGAACACTATAGTCTTCCCGTACGAGCTCTCATTTCTATGATTTTATTACCGTGATACTTTCTACCTACATAGGTGAGCACAAACAATATCTTCGCATCCGGAGGAGAATGTTACTGGTTGAAAATTAGTAAAAACACTTCACCGCAAAGAAAGACACCTTTGTTTTAATGATTGCCACTTCAACTCGCGATAAATATCCGTAACAGTCTCTTCCCAATTTCGTGATATTATCGAACGAGTTATCATCCTTTGAACTTCCCGTCAATCCTACCTGATACGGATTCTGTCCCTCTCGGCAGTAATCTAGAAGAGGACGTCAAGCGTAGTGGCTTGGTATTTTAACCGTCGGAGCATGGAATGTAGGATCACTTAATCGGGTAGCTATGTTAGAGAACTTGAAAAGGGGATATGGATAGTGTGAAGTTAGGTATAGTGGCATTTCATGAAGTGCAGAAGGAGGAAGAACAGTAAGGTCAGTATAAGTTTATCAGTACAAAATGGGATAGAGCAGTACTGTGTATGATGAGACAAGGAAATTATTTTGATTGTTAAAAAGGTGAAAATCTGATTGTGATGCGTGCCTGTAATTTGACAGTAGGAGAAGGAAGAGAAGGAACAATAGTAGGAGAAATGAATTAATGAGGAAGCCGCCTGGTAAAACTTTGCATAGAGCAAAATCTAGTCATCACCACAACTGGAAGTTTTCAGGTGGATTACAGAATGGTAAGTCAGAGATTCAGAAACCAGATTTCAAACGGTAAGACATTTACAAGATAGAACCTGAATAAATCGAAACAACCAGAGGCTATTGAGAGTTTCAGAGGGAGCATTAAGCAACGGTTGCCTGAAACAGGGCAAATGAATACAGTGGATAACAAATGGGTAGCTTTGAGAGATTAGATAGCGAAAGCAGCAGATTGAAGCATAAGAAAAAATACAAGACCCACTATAAATCTTTGTGTACATCTGGTAATAATGAATGTAATTAGTGCAAAGGAAAATATAAATTTGCAACAAATTAAATAGGTGAAAGTGGCAACAGACATCCAAAAACTGACACTGAACGGAAGAGCTTGAATATTATGCACACGGTAGAGAACAAATGCAAGGCTGTAAAAGCATACATAACTAGATGAGAGATAGGTGCTGCCTATTACGAAATTAAAGGAATTGTTGTAACTGACAATTCGCAATTTTTCACAAATACACCTTTTATTGATGTAAGTTCACAAGGTTGATGACTGAACATACAAAGGAAAGGTAACAATAACGATGCCAGTAAAAGTCTCCTAATTGAGACGAACAGAAGTTCATTTCTAATTTTCCACAACGGTTCGTGGTAACACACTAGTAACAGTCCAAAAGACATCATCTTCAAATGTCGCAGTCGATCAGGTCGGCATCCGGCGTGAACTGAACTTCCGAGCTAGTTCTAGCCCCTCAATAGCTGTCTGCAGCCAATCAGGTTTTGGCGTAGCGATATTTCCTGCAGGCCGTGGCTCGAGATCCCCCTGCAGGAAGTAGTTCTCGCAATGTCTGTTTACATTATCTTGTATGTAAATAGCAGGCGTTTACCAAGGTATTTTTGGTACGCCTTGGGCATACACAACCTCGTCCTCTGTGGTGTAATGTGGGTTGTCGGCCCTCAGGGGGCTCCCTGGGCTCCAGTATAACAGAAACCTTTCGAGAAAACAGAAACAGCTGTATAACCTTCAAGAGCTCAGACAGAAAGCCAGCACGATGCAAAAAGTTGAAAACTGGAAGGTGGCAAGAATATACACTATATAGGATCTCTACAAAGCAAATGTTGCTGATGACAATGTTTTAGAAAGGCAAGACGCAGTAAATGACGATGAACTGGGAGCTATTGCACTGCGCGATGAATTGCTAATAGCACAGAAAAACTTAAAAGCACACATGGCCCGTGGAGTAGATGATATTCACTCAGGATTATTGAGTTTTTGGGAGAGCCAGCATTGAGAAAATTTCCTGCCTGGTGTCCAAGATATATGACACAGACGAAACACCCTCAGACTCAAGGAAGGACGTAATAATTCGGATGTATTCAGAATCTCTGTCTTCTCCTACAGTGTTTGATCTACTGCTACTACCGGACCACAAGTCACGGTTACATAATTTTGACATACGTTATTTACAAAATACTGGAGCAATACGCATAGGACATCACACACATCCATGCCCGAGGCAGGATTCGAACCAGCGACCGTAGCGGTCGCGCGGTTCCAGACTGTAGCGCCTAGAACCGCTCGGATACCCCGGCCGGCGAAATGTGTTGGGTCTTGCCCATTTGTCTCGCATAGGGTACCAAAGGGATGATACGTTCTCGAAATGCTATACAATAATTCAAGTAAATAACATTAGCAGTTTTATTTCTATAAAGGAGAGCCGGCCGCGTTGGTCTCGCGGTTTTAGGCACGCTGTCCGGAACCGCGTGACTGCTACGGTCGCAGGTTCGAATCCTGCCTCGGGCATGGATGTGTGTGATGTCCTTAGGTTAGTTAGGTTTAAGTAGTTCTAAGTTCTATGGGACTAATGACCACAGCAGTTGAGTCCCGTAGTGCTCAGAGCCATTTGAATCATTTTCTATAAAGCAGGTTGACAATATTTAACTTGAATGTACAAAATATTGTCGCAATCTATGGGCGAAATGCAGTGTAATTCAGATTCCTTGGCTATATGCAATGTTACTGCAAGTTGATACACAGGTCGTGGATCACTACTATCAAATATCGTAGCATTCTCTGCCAGGCACTACTAATACTCTGTGAATCCTGTCCACTAATGTCCCGCCGAGGCTGGCAGGAGCGGCGCTTATATTCACTTCTTGCAGGTGTCGCTCCTGTCGTGGCCCGGTCCTAATCAGCGCACCATTGGCCCACGTCGCTTCACCATCTTCTCTGGTCTTGCGTTCCTCATCTTCGTTCCGGTGCCTGTGGTTACGCCAGAACAGAATGTAGTTGAAGTGTATCGTTGAGAGAATTATATTAGGAAATAGAGCACTAAGAACAATATATGGGTTCTGTTATTTGAGCGGCTAAGTAACGGATGGTGGACAAAGTACGAAAGAAATAAGACACAGACTGGCAATAGAAGGAAAAGCATTTCTGTAAAATAGTAATTCGTTAACATCTAATATATACCTTAGTGTCAAGAAGTCTTTTCCGAAGGTATCTGCCTAGGGTGTAGCATCTGATGGAAGTAAAAGGTGGACGATAGCCAATTCAGACAAGAGAAAGATAGAAGCTTTTGCTACGTGGTGCTATAGAAGAATGCTGATTATTATATCGATAGATCGAATAACAAATGTGGGGTTACTGTATCAACTTGAAAAAAAGAAAATTAGGCACAATTTGACCATAAGAATTCATCGGTTGATCCTGAGGCATCAAGAAATTTTTTTAATGCAAGTAAGTGTGTATTTGGGTGGAGGGTTTCAAAACTGCAGAGGGAGAATAGGGCCTGAATACAGTAAGCAGCTTCAAATGGATGTAGTCTGCAGTTGTAAATCAAAGATAAAGAGGTACGCACACGATAGACTAGCTTGAGGCAAGGCCGCTTTAAAGCCCAAGCGACACTAGTGGACGCTTGAGTCGCCAAGCTGCAAAGGGCGTCAGTGGCACCCAAGTGCAAAATTTGTGTGTATTTGTGTTGTAATTAGTAGCCAAAAATGATACTGGAGAGGGTTTTGGGGTGGGGGGGGGGGGGGGAAGGAGAGAAATTGAGGGGCTTAATGATAAGTCGTTTGTCTGAAAAATATTTTCTCGAGCCGGTAGTTCATGGACAGCTGCAGCAAACCATTCTTCGTACTGAAGTCTGCAACTTCAAAAACACATGAAAAATATTTTATATGATTTCATATCGACGACTGCACATTGTTTGTACTATAAAGCATAATAAATAAGATTTCATTTGCTCTTCATAAATTATTAACAGTGCATACATTATTCACTGGAATTAAAAGGGAAAGATCTATAAAAAAGTGTTGAGAACATCTTTCTTTTCAAGAATAACGTTTTTGTCATACAAATAGTTTCCATTTTCTTATATTGTTTATGTGACTCAAATAAAAATTTGTAGATGTTTCGTATTTTGTCGACACTATTTCTGAATATGACAGTTTGCTTCACTCATACTCCTCTATACATGGCTTTTTATTATCTTTAGTTTGCCTAAACTCCGTTGACAAGATGCTCCACTAATTGGAACTGTGGTAAATATACTGAAATCTATTTCGAAGTTTGTTTAAGCATATCGTAATGCATAATTTGAAAAGCATTTCCAAATACCCTAATAGGAAGCTGTATCATTGCTCTTCACCATCGCTCTCTACTACAATTTCAAAGCCGCTGTTTCGTTAACTAGTTCAGCCGCATTGATATTTCTGCTGTATTTGACACCAAAATCTGATGCATAAGATAAATAATTCTATCTTAAATACTCCTGAGAGAAAATGAAAATGAGATGAAATAGTGTGTTCACATTAAATTTATTCTATTAATCAATTTGAAGCCATCTACCTTCAACAACCAGCGCCGCTAGTGCTGCTCCGCGGCGTATATCAAGTCTCTAGCGAGCTCTCGTCCAATCTTGCTCGGCACGTCAAGTAGTAAAGTATCATAGCCTTCAGCGGAAAGGAAGCTACCTCTCACAAAGCGATTAGTAACCTACGGCCTAAGTGAGGTCTCAGTAGCTATCTGTTTATAATTACATGTATGCATTCAAGAAGAATCCTGTACAACCATTTAAGTACAATACACAAGGTGCGACAATAAAGTAATGAGACTGATGTAAAAAAAAAATGTTGCTTACCGTTTTAGTTTATTGTTGTCTCCTTCAAAGTAGTTCCCTTCTGATTGCATACACTTTTTCCAGCCCTTCTCCCATTTATGGTAACATTTCTGGAACTCATCTTCCGTAATATCCTCCAAGACCCTGGTCACTGGTTTTTGGACATCTTGTGTTGTTTGAAAATGGTGTCCCTTGACCGCCGTTTTGACTCTTGGAAATAGAAAAAAGTCGCACGGAGCGATATCTGGTGAATAAACGGCTGTGATAGTTCTGAAATTTGTTTTGAGGTTAAAAATTGCTGTACAGACGGAGCAGTATGGTATGGTGCATAATCGTGATGCCGGATCAAATTATCAGCAATGATGGCACGGACACAAATAACTCTTTTACGAAGTTTTTCTAAAATTTCTTTGTAGTAGTATTGGTTAACTGTTTGTCTAGGAGGCACCCACTCTTTATGAACATTTCCCTTGGAATCAAAGACGCACACAAGCATGCATTTCATTTTTGACTTTGACATACGAGCTGTTTTTGGTCTGGGTGATCCCTTTGAGCACCATTGCGAACTTAGGCGTTTTGTCTCTGGATCGTACTGAAAAAACCAACTTTCATCACCAGTGATAGCACGGCTCAACAATTCCGGATTGATTTCCGTTTGCTCTAACAGATCGGCTGCCACATTTTTCACTGTTTCTCGATGTTGTGGTGTGAGATTTTTGGGGACCATTTTTGCATAAATCTTTCTCATACCAAGATCTTCACTTATTATTAGACGAACCGTTTCTAGATTGAGGGTCAGTTCTTCTGCAATCACTTCACGGATAATCTTCGATCAGGATCGCACGAGCTCACGCAACCTAGCCAATTTGACATCCGTCCGTGAGGTTGATGGTAGTCCACTGTGGTCTTCATCTTCAACATTCGTTCTGCCTTCACTAAACACTTTATGCCAACGAAAAACTTGAGCTCTTGACGTAACCTCCTCTCCAAAAGCCTTCTGAAGCTTACCGTAAGTAGTCGTCACGTTTTCACCCAATTTAACGCAAAAAGAAATGGCATACCCCTGCGCAAAATTATGCTGTTCCATTTCCGTGACGAGAGACACAAACACGTCTTAACTCATTACAGCATAACTCACGACTGGGCTGCTGCATCGATGTGCGGCTTGGACTAGAAGCTACTTATAGACCAAGGTCAAAGATATTGTGACTACCCAAGGCTGCAGGGTGGCCACATCTTGCAAAGAAAATCTGTCTCATTACTTTATTGTCGCACCTCGTATATTATTTTTTACCAACGGCTTCTAATTATTTTAGTTTTTGCAGATCCACACCATTCAGACAACACCTTATCGACGTTACTGACAAACCTGCTGTGATTTATATGTTTATATTTAGCATTGGCCACCAGTCAACATTGGCGGTGACTCGTTCGTCGTCATCATAACCACAGAAATTGTAAGCCTTCGATCAGGTACCATATCCACTTCAGCAGAGTTCCCGCTCGCCAGCCTTTGAGACCTTATAATACTGCACACAAGTTCGATAAAGAAATCCGTTGCTGAACATCAGCTCACTGTGTAGATGGCAACTGTGTGAACAAGGCGTACTATTTTCAAATAACACATGTGACGACTGTTCGGTAGTAATTTCTCTATGCGGTTGCTTTGACGAAAATACATCATTACAACAGCGTTCCTTTACAGTTTCCAGTTGAAGGAATGGCTTCTTTTCTGAATCAGAAAATAGGAACATGTGGGGAAATTGAACTGACGTACCTCTTCTGGGTAATTCTTAAACTGACTTTCGAGAATTTTTTTTAGGCAGTTTCTGCATTCCTTGTGTGCCTACGCCCTTTTTGGGGGCGATTCTCGCCAAGGCCTCGGTACGACCCAGTCTACCCATGAAGCATTTCATGATTATCACAAAAGTATGTAAACATGGCAGAGAGAGGGCCAAAACAAAACGCACTTAACATATTGTTCAGTGCCACTCCACTATTTCTCAAGTATCTCATCCCCAGTCCTAGGGGCTACTAACTTGAAACAGTCATAAGTCTCAAGATGGTGAAGTTAAGATTTCCTTACACGCTTTCGGTCTAGAAAATCATGCGTCCGTTTAGAGATTAAATAAAACAGCAGTCAACACGTCTAGATCTCTGACGAGATTAGAACCTGGTACTAATGCATCTTCTACACTTTAGCGCCAAAGAAACTGGTCTAGGCATACGTATTCAAATACAGAGATATGTAAACAGGCAGAATACGGCGCTACGGACGGCAACAAGTCAACAAGTGTATGGTTCAATTGTTAAATCGGTTACTGCTGCAACAAAGGCGGGTTATCAAGATTGAAGTGAGATTAAACGTGGTGTTGTAGCCGTCACACGAGCGATGGGACACGGCGCCTCCAAGGTAGCGATGAAGTGGGGATTTCCCCGTACGACCCCTTAACGAGTGTACCGTGAATATCAGGAATCCGGTAAAACATCAAATCTCCGACATCGCAGCGCACGGAAAAAGATCATGAAAGAACGGGACCAATTCCGACGGTATTGAACCGATCAACTTGATAGAAGTGCAACCCTTCCACAAATTGCTGTCGATTTCAATGCTGGTTCATCAACAATTGTCAGTGTGCGATCCATTCAACGAAACGGTATCGGCCTTAGGAGCCGAAGGCCCATTCGTGTACTCTTGATGACTGCATGACACTAAGCATTATGTCTCGCCTAAGCACTGTAATGTTGATGACTGGAAACATGTTGCCTGGTCGGACGAGTCTCGTTTCAAATTGTATCTAGTGGATGGACGTGTACGGGTATGAAGATAACCTCATCAATTCATGGTCCCTGCGTATCAGCAGGGAACTGTTCAAACTGTTAGAGGCTCTGTAATGGTGTGGTACGTGTGCAGTTGGAGTGATTGGAGTGATATGGGACCCGTGATACCTCGGGATACGACAATGACAGGTGAACTTACGTAAGCGTCCTGTCTGAAACGTCTACAATTGCTACAGAGTGACTCCAGGAACACTCTTCTGAGTTTAACCACTTCCGCTGCCGACCAAACTCCCCAGACGTGATTCTTATTGAGCATATCTGGGATGCCTTGCAACGTATTGTGCTTCACCCCTCGTACTCTTACGGAGTGATGGACAGAGGGGTGTGTGTTTGGGGGGGATATGACTCTGGCGAGAATTGTCCCTCCGTCACACACCGCTTGGTGGCTAGCGCAGTATATATGTAGATGTAGATGTAGATTCATGGTGTCAACTCCCTCCAGCACTGCTTCAGACATTATACCACGTCGTGCTGCGGCATTTCTGCGTTCTCGCAGGGACCCTACACTATATTATTCACGTGTACCAGTTTCTTTGGCTCTTCAGTGCACTTTACAAAGCCACCACGTTATCGCTTACGTAGAAAGCCATTTCTACCAGCAGTATGCTCTCATTTCATAGTAATCGATAACACACATTAATTCCTAATGTTAAGCAAGACATTAGCTACTGATTCTGTGCGTAACAGCCTTCCTGGAACCTAATAATAAATTTGATAACCCAGTGTGGCAAGTTAGTGAGAATCATTCATATTATGTATCGGAAATGACAACGAAATGTGAGTCGAATTGGGGACAACAAGTGTGAACTACAACAGGAAGTGAACCGACGATCACATAGTTGCCAAATGTACTCTACAATGCTACAAAGTCTCCGTTAGACTAGCGACAGGAATAATTCGTGTGCTCAGCTGATGTGCTGAGCTGGCTAGCACTTGGGAAGTTCATGCATCAACGATGCAGTGATGCTCGCTGCTACCACGTTGCCTGGTAGCCGAGATAACTTAAGGGTAGCGCAATGAAGTTTGTTCACATTTCTGGAGCTACGATTTGGGTGTGAAGCATTGTTACGAATAATACTCACATGCTATGACTCCAGACCAAACAATACAAAGAAAGAGCGGCGGGAGTTACTTGGGTAGCTCATCTCTTCCGTAGCTGTTGTAGGGATCAGCTCATCTCTTCCGTAGCTGTTGTAGGTATATCAGTTTCTTTTTTATGTCTTTATGTACTGCAAAAAAGAAGGTGATTCACTAGAAGTGATTCGCGTTTTTAGCATCACCTAACTTTATTATTATTATCATCGCCGTGCGGAGTGGCGGCGACATGTGACGGATTGCGCGGCCCCTCCCACCGGAGGCTCGCGTCCTCCCTCAGGCATGGATGTGTGTGTTGTTCATAGCATAAGTTACTTTAAGTTAGTTTAAGTGGTGTGTAAGTCTAGGGACCGATGACCTCAGCAATTTGTCTCTTAGAAATTTATACACATTTGAAGATTTATTATTATTATCAGCACAATGAGAAACCTATTATGTGTTAATAAGTTCTCATTGTCATAATGTCAACCGTATGATGTATCTTCCTTACGTGTATCCCGTAATACGACAGCTGGTCTATAAGACCAGAAATATGGTTTTTCGAAGATGACATGTAACAGATAGGTCAGACATATTTTAACATTTCGACATGCTCTTGAGAATGGCTCTAAAAGCCGAAATCATTATTGTGTAAAATAAGGGAACAATTAACAGTCAAAGGCAGAAATTTATTTTTAAAAATTCTATTAGACTGTGATCCCTCACGTAAGTAAGATCCCCAAACTGTCCTGAATGAACAAGATAGTTCTCACTTTTGGCATAAAAGCCATCTGTGTGTACGAGCAGCCCACGGTGATACAGAAGTAGCGATACAGGCCTACCACAAAAGTATGGAAATATAGTAGTATGGAAGAAAAATAACGGTATCCAGTTAACAAACAATTCAGTGCCACAATTAAGTCACTGTAATTGTTTCTTCACAAAAAACTGGAAATTATCATGATAGATGCAGAATAAGTAGGCATTTACAACTGTGCAAGACTGTATGTTTAACACTATTACATCTATAGGTAGTATGATAGAGAATTATTCTAAATGTTTCCCTACTGCTTATCGCTCCTCCTGAGTTTAGTTTTGTCACAGAAAAAGTGCTTCGGTGATGGCCAAGATGGGCAGTCTGCAACATAAGAGATGAAAGTGGTTGTAGTTTTAGCTTGGTACGAGCTCCCTGCGATCGAAAACATAAATTTTCTCACTCTGTGTCACCCCTTAAATTAGCATAGTTCTGAATATGTAATTAAAATGTCAAGAAAATATCAAGAAGGTCAGAGTTTTGCCAGATACATTCTGCTCGACACATCTCTAGTTAGTGGAAAGATAAACACGTTTCTGCAGCTGAGGTGTACCTTGAGCGTATTCTTCTTGATTTCTAAATACACGGAGCAGGCAGCAACAGATTCGACCAATAGAATAGGTCAATGATTTTTACTCACTTTTCTGTGACTAGGTGTTCAAATAATATTCAGGTTCACCAAATGCTACTTGAAATCCATAAATTATGTTGGGAGAATTATGTTGGTGGCTCTAATCTTCAGTACTTCGCCGGCAGCGGTGGCCAAGCGGTTCTAGGGGCTTCAGTTCGGATCCGCGTGACTACTACGGTCGCAGGTTCGAATCCTGCCTCGGGCATGGATGTGTGTGATGTCCTTAGGTTAGTTAGGCTTAAGTAGTTCGACGTTCTAGGGGACTGATGACCTCAGATGTTAATCCCATAGTGCTCAAAGCCATTTGAAACATTACATCTTCAGTACCTGTTGTAGTTCTTTTTTTCTTATACGTACTACAAACAGAAAAGATCATATGGGCGCAGTTGTTACAGCACCTGTCTGTTGTGTCGTTAGTCCCCAAACAGGGAAAGAATTGCTCAACTATGTGTTAAATGGATCGTCACCCCATAACTTACTACACTACACAAGTGCCCATTTGTGGTTCGTAAATAAATTATTTAGACTGTCTATTGTTATTTTATCAGAATGTAAATTCCTGTTGGAATTTGGGATAAGAATTGTTGCTGAAAAGCTTTGTAGAGACAGCAGCCACACTGACAGATAAGCAAAATTCTTCCATAACACATGAATTGCTGACCTGAACAGACAGAGAGCAAAAAGACGTATGTCAAAACAAGGCATTTGGAACAGACAAGAGTCGCTAAAAATTACTTAGTTCCTCGGGAGAAAATAACACGAAAAATCTAATCCATTTGTCATACAAGGTATATGACATAGGACAACTTCTAGAAGAACGTAATAATACAAATTACAAATCTGACAATTACTGACAAATGAGAATATTATCGAACTTTCGGTCGAAGAAATCATGGTTACAAAATACTGGCACGAATATTTAGAGAAGTATCAAAAAACTAATAGAAGCCGGGGCCTGGGAAATCAGTTATGATTCCGGAGAAATGTAGAAACACATGGGGCAATATTGGGCCTATCTTAGAGAATGGTTTGAAAAATGGCCGACTGACATTTGTAGCATTTGTCGATTTTGAGAAATTATTTCATAACGTTAACTATAAGACATACAGAATTTCTGAAACACAGCGAGAGAAAGGTTAGTGACAATTTGTATGGAAACCAGGTTGTAATCGAAGGACATGAAGAGTAGTTGTTTCTGGAAAGGCAGTGAGGGGGTGTCGTAGGCTATTTGCTGCGTTATTTAGTTTGTTAATTGAGCAACCAGTAAAGGGTACATACAAGAAATTTTTGACAGGAAATGAAAGTTTAGAATAAAGAAATAGAACCTTTAAGAGTAGCTGATGATACTCTAATTCCATCGGTAACGGCAAAAGACTTGGAAGAGTAGTTGAACGGAATGGATATCGTCATGAAAAGAGGTGATATGGTAAATATCAACAAAGTAGAACAAAGATAATGAAATGAAGTCGAATTAAGCCATGTAATGCTGAGGGACTTAGATTAGGAATTGGGATACTAAAGGCAGTAGGTGAGTTTCGTTACTTAGGCAGCGAAATAAGTGAAGTCGGCAGAAGCAGATTGGACAAAAAAAAGCAGAGTGCATTAACTGGAAAAACGATTCTCAAACAGAGAAACTTGGTTACATTCAATTTAAATGGAAGTGTTGGAAAACGTTTTCGGAAGGTATCTGTCTAAACTGTGACCATGAAATGAATTGAAACTAGCACTATAAACGGTTCAGACAAGAAGAAATTAGAGACTTTTGAAATAAAGTGCTTTAGAAAAGTGCTGAAGATCAGAAGGGTAAATCGGACAGTCAGGCGGTACTGAATCGATATAGGAAGAGAAGAAACTTATTTTACAACTTCACCAAAAGGAGGGATCGTTTCACGGGACACGTCCTGAAGCATGAAGTAATCGAAGGAATCGTCGATTTGGTAATATAAATGGGGAAAGGTGTTTTGGGTGGGGTGCGGTTAAAAACAGTTGAGGAAGACCAAGGGTTGAATATGGTAAGCAGGTCCAAGTGGAGGCAAGTTGCAGTAGTTACCTGTATGTAAAGATAACGCACATGTTAGATTAGGGTAGAGAGCTGCATCAATCCTGTCTTTGGATTGAAACCTACAACACATACACAAATCTCTAACGAAGTTTATTTTTTCTGCAGACTCCTGAATGTCAACCTCTCTACATGCATTAAACGTTTAGATAATACATGTATTCTGGTGTGTGTCTGTCCTATAGTTTTCGTCCTCTGTGTCTCTTTCTAGTCTTATGAAACTTGTATCTACCTCCATCCATCTCTCTTTCTCATTAACGGCCGTATTCTCTCACTGACCGTCAATATCTATTCTCTCTGCACCCACTCTTATTGTCTTCACCCATATCTATTTTTAACTGTCACTTTCTCTTTTCCACCATCACTATCTCCTCTCTTTCTCTCCCACTGACAGTGTCTCCTCCCTCTTCCACAACCACTGTCTCCCTGCTACTGTCTTTTAGAACAAAACACGCGAATATATGCGCATGAGGAAGCTGTACAACAGGCTGCGCCGCTTATATACACTGATAAGCCAAAACACTATGACCACTGACCACCGCGACGTTGGATACCAGTGGTAGCGTTCCGGGCAGGTGACGCCGTGACAAAAGTATGTAAGTGGAGCAGACACCGACGGGGGATCGCCCTAGCGAAGATATGGGCTTCAAATGGGGAAAGCCAATGTGATAAGTGACTTTGACAAAGGGCAGATTATTATTATGCAGAGCTTGTGTACGAGTATCTCCAAGCGGGCAAGGCTGGTCAAATGCTCAGTGCTATTGTCGTGAGCACCTACTGAAAGGGGTAGAAGGACAGGGAAACTATCACTATGCGCCAAATGCTTGGAAGGCCTCTATGGTCTGTAATGTACGATCGTGTGATTTGTGGCATCTCTGACGAACAGCACATTGCTGGAGCACGCACGTATGTTTCGAATCACACCATTAATCGTACGTTGTTGAACATCTAACTTCGCAGGAGGCCACATCTACATGTTCACATGTTGGCCGAACGACATCGTCAATTACGATTGCAGCAGGCATGGGGCCATTGGCATTCGACTGCCGATCGGTGGAAACGTGTCGGCTCATTAGGTGAATCACATTGTTACTACACTAGGTCGATGGTCTTCTCCACAAAAGCCGCCACCGCTATGAACGGCGGCTCGAAACATGCTACGCACCACTGACGCCGGCTGGTGTGAGCCGTTGTGTGCTATGGAAGACAATCTCGTCCGCTTGCATGTGCTCTAAGGTAGCAATCGAAGAGAGGCTGACAGCTGTCCGCAGCTTGTGGTCGTGCGGTAGCGTTCTCGCTTCCCACGCCCGGGTTCCCGGGTTCTATTCCCGGCGGAGTCAGGGACTTTCTCTGCCTCGTGATGACTGGGTGTTGTGTGATGTCCTTAGGTTAGTTAGGTTTACGTGGTTCAAAGTTCTAGGGGACTGATGACAATAGATGTTAAGTCCCATAGTGCTCAGAGCCATTTGAACCATTTGAACGCTGGCAGCTGCGAACCACCTGCACCCCTTCCTGCTTGGTATCCTCCCCGATGGCAGTGTAACCTTTCAGCGTTATAATTGTGATCCTCGGAGCCAGAACGGTATTTCACTGGTTTCAGTAGCATTTCTCTTATGCAAATGTTATTGAACCCATTCGGGTCGCTATCGGGCGCCATCAGTAAACCTTTCGAAGACACAAGTGTGTGCCTTTCATTTAAGGAACAGGGGAGCTAATCGTGAGCAACATATCTCATGGTCACTCATCCAACTCCAGCATCATCACGCACCTAAATACTTCGGAGTCACTCTCGATAGTACTCTGACATTCAAAACTCACTGCAAGAACACCAAAATGAAAATCTCCGCCCGAAACAATCTAATTCGCAAACTAGCGGGGACACAGTGGGGATCACATCAACAAACTATTCGCTGTTCTGAAACGGCATTGTGCTTTTCTACTGCTAAATATGCTTCTACAGTCTGGTACAGGTCATCTCATGCCAGACAAGTAGACATTGATCTCAACGAAACCTGCAGATCGATCACAGGTTGCTTAAGACCTACTCCAACTTATAGGCTCTACTGCCTGGCTGTAATAGCGCCACCATGGTTTCGCAGAACAGTGGCTGCCAACAAGGTGAGACTGAAAGTAGGACAGGAGAGTGCCCGTCCACTGCACGGACATAATCCACCAAAGCAACGGTTGAGATCCCGAAAGAGCTTCCTGAGAAAATTCGAGAAGCTCACCATTTCACCAGAGAATGCAAGACTGGAGTTATGGAAGAAGTCGACACCTCACCTGCAGACGCCAGAGGCTGAAGAACTACCACCTGGACACAACGAGAGCTGGCTGGTGTGGAAATCTTTAAACAGATTACGATCAGGAGTTGGACGATCCAGAGACCACCTGAAGAGATGGGGCTTCATAACTGAAGATACGTCCTGTGATTGTGGACAAGAACAAACCACAAGCCACATGCTCCAGTGCCTTTTGTGCCCTACATCCTGCACGAAAATTGATCTCCTGCAAGCCACTTCAAGCGCCTTGGACAAATCAGCAGCCCGTTATTTATATGAATTACATGACCTATGTGTAGACATCTAAGGCCACCTACCTCCACGAAACCTACCAACCAACTGTCGGATCCATGATACGCAGAATCAGGGATGTATTTTGTTCCAAAGACGGAGAAACAAGCTATCTAGCTAGCTCATCTGTGTGAAAATAATTCTTTAGCTCAGAAAAGTATTCACAGATTTTTATATACTTCGACACATTTATAAATTTTGAGATACTTAAACAACTAACGCTTACGCGTAGTTTTATATTAACACAAATACCGTTTGCCTTACATGTTTGTCTGGATACTTTGCTCATCGATTCCAATTAATCAAAAACGGCCGTCTTATGGTGTGTATCTCAAGAGAGCAAACATTTTATTAGAAAAATTTTACAGCAATTGAGGGCCTTCTAGTTTTACATAGCTTTAAGCAACTATTTTGAGGTCTTTCGAGACATGTGAAGACGCCTTTTAGCCGTTTTTGTCACTTTGCATTTATTTGTGTACTTGTGTAGTGCCCATTATACAGAGAAGCTCGTCATAAAGTTATATTGGTGAAACAATGCTGAGTAAAAACAAAGTTTTGCCACCTCACAGACTTTGCCATGACCCTAGAACCCCTATCATGTGTTCACTACGTCAGTTAAAACTACAATTACGCCTCAGACCGAATTTTATGTGCCTATTTTACATGCCTAAGTACGGTAACTTTCAACCTGTGGATCTCAGTAAAGGATAATGATATCGGAAATAGTTCGGCGCAAAAATCGTCTTAATGATATGGAGTAAGGATTTCGACGATTTGCCATGAATAGAATGTATAGAAGTGGCCCATCCCCACAATTAGTACTTTGGTACTGAAAAAGTATGGTGTTCCGTATGTATGTTGATAACAGATATAGATGTTCGAAAACAGGAGAATGGCATTAGCTTGATGAATGGGCAATGAATGTACAGTTAAAATTTGAGGAATTTGATATGGTTAGCAATTTAAATAATTGCGGCCCAATTTGCGAAAACGGTAAAACAATCCAATCCAGGGTTTTCTGCATAAGCACGGTAGATTTGGACCTTTGGATCTCAGTAACGGATATTGATACCGAAAAAATTGCCGAAATTCCCCGAGAATATCATCTTAAGAACATAAGATACAAACGACTGTCTGCCATGAATAGAAATTATAGAAGTGGCATTCCCAGAATCAGTAGTTTACGCATCCAAATACCGTTTTTTCTAGTTTTTGTCAGGAATAGCCCGTGTACAAATGAAGTTTTTATAACACGCCTAAGGTCCACCCTAGACCCCACCTAAAGGAAAAGAACCAACCGATTTGGTCAATTAGCAGGGGATGAAGGAAATGTGTAATTTCTAAGTTTTGACCCTGCACTGGATAATAGTTTCAGTATGCCCTTTCTTCCGATTTGATTCCCGTGTGTGGCATTTTGGAACATACTGGAACCGTCATTGTCGTGCACGGACCTTAGGAAATTATCTATGGAATTAAGTCAATAAGTGTAGTAAGCAACTAATTATGGTGTTAAACAACCATTTACTAAGAAGAGATAATCGTGTACAACAATGGAGATTTTTGTGCATGTCTGCAACAAGTTGTTATTGCCAGCCGATACAACACTGTTTTGGAGACTTTCACAAGGCAACCAATACTATTTTCAGAACAGTTACCTGCTCATCCTATATGTCATCGGCAGATGAAATTAAATTAAAATTAGTTTCACCAACTGAGCTATATTCAGGCATAAGTACTATTTGACGCAATATTTTCGTAACAATTTCTATTTGCTAATTCTCATATGAAGATATGAAGTTCCTGATAGCCTAGAGGCTTCCCAAGTATGTAAGAACCGGGAACAAATTGGAGAGCATAAATGACCAGCTGCGAAGTCCTGCTTAGAAACTATACCTCACCTGTAGCTTGATAGACCTCATAGTGGAGTTTTGCTTTCCTTCCGTCAGAAAAGGGCTGGGGGTTGATACACCCATTCATAAGACGCATTTCGCTTTTACCGGCAAAGAAGTATGTGCGACTATGTTCTAATCCCTGCGAGCAGATGATACTATTCGTTATTTTGATTACTGAATGGCAGTCTCGCGTAATGAAGATGTATTTCATACAGTACTGTTTGACTTTTGTTCCTTTTTACGTATGATAATGAGAGCTAGTTCTCCCTCCTTCTTTGTAGAGGAAACAATCGAATTTGCACTGGATCAGTTTTTTTGCGAGTTTTAGAGCCCAGTTCACTTTCTTTATTTCAAGCTTTATACTACTTTTACTTTTCCAGATAGTGCCAATGAAAATGTTCTTAGGAAAAATTATTTCTGAATACTATAAATTGGAAATGGTCTAAGTGCCAAGAATAAAGATCAAAGGAAAGTCCATAAACATGGTTTATTTCAATACAACATAATTAGTAACAAAATGAAATAAATTTGGCAACAGACGTCCTTCATATGAACATAAGGAAACAATGAATATAAGTCACTGTTCCAGCAGAAAAAAAACCTATCTCAAAACTGCTACTTGAAATATGCCGTATGTAAAATTTTGTCTAACATACACAAACGTCTACGTCCAGACATGTATTACTAACTTGTCTCTTTTTGTAGAGCATGTAGCACTGTTTAATTGAAATTAAGTAAAGGATGGGAGTCTAATGTGTTATAACGTAATAAAATTCCTCGTGTTAATTTGATAAGTAAGGATTAATTTTCCTCACATCATTCTTCTTTTCAACTATGAAGCGATTGTTGCACTCCAGTGGTTTCAGTTCGATAGTGCCAGGTCTTTTGGTCGCTTCCCCTCTTTATATGTTTCCATGTTGTCCAGAGGGTATTGTCAAAAAAAGATATTCTCACTTGTACATATGCAGGATTCTCCTTCTTGACTGTAATCCCAGAAACTTTGTAAGCATTTAATTTTGCTTTGTTCATGTAGCTATCTGCTGCTTCGTGTACAGTCTTCAAATCATTGTCCTCTGTATATACAATAATATAAGGATGTTTTGGCATATTACATGTTATTAATGTTTCCAGATAATCAAATGAGCAAATGGCATTGTTGGCGGGGAAGCCCCATCCGGGGAAGTTCGGCGGCCGAGTGCAAGTCTTATTTCAGTCGACACCACACTGGGCGACTTGAGTGCCGGTGATGAGGGTGAAATGATGATGAGGACAACACAACACCCAGTCCACGAGCAGACAAAATTCCCAACCAGGCCGGGAATCAAACCCGGGCCTGCCGCATGGGAGGCAAGCACGTAACCACCCAGCTAACCAGGCGGAAATGTTTCCAGATCATGTGAAACAAACATCTTACTTAAACGTTTCCTCTTGTCAATCATAGCAAAGTTATAGTTGCAAGGTAGAAACGAATAACCACTAACTAGAAACCTGTGACTTATCTCATGAAAGCGAACTTTAGCCATGATATGCAGAAGAACAACGACCATCATCTCACTTTTGTTTTGTCCAATGCAATTATCGGTCCAAATTACCAGCTTTGGTAGCAGGTGTGGTGCCAATGAACTTTTAGCACTGAGAAAACTATTTCATTGCCAACGCGCCCACTAACACTTTCATTCGAAGGACACATGTACGCATCTTCAGCGGTACAAACATGATTCTTTAAAGCAACTGTGTTCACACATATATCACTACTAGGCGTCTGCGACAAAATGCCATCTTCATCTAAAGCCGACATGGCCTTCTCATTTTTCTCTCGTAAAACGCAAGGCTAACATTTCGCTGGATCTTGCTTATGCCGCACTTAATTTTGGCATGCAGTAAGTCACATGTACTGCAAGTGTCCGATATGGGCCATGAAAATCTCAAGTTAGGAAAAATTTTCTTGAGTAATCGTGGGTCACTTTCGTACCTGGATATTTTACAGTAAAACCTGTAAACAGCCTTGACATAATCAAATCAGGACTTATTGATTGTCTGTTAGACCGCACTCTATTATAATGATTTTCTTCCGTGGCGTAGGTGGTCGGGGTTTTGTGACACTAGATATTGAGCGTCAGTGACAGGGGGGACAAAGGTCATTGTTTTGTCAGGGATGGCAGGAAGGAAGCGACACTTCGTGGACGGTGGTATGGGCTCTTTCCTTGGCTCAGTGGGTGTGTTGTGAGTGAAAAATTCGTGGTTCTGCTAACAGTGATTTATTGAGACATAGACCATTTAAAAGAAAACTGACTAATACGTTGTTTTTTAACTCGCTGGATTCCTCGCGGTGACGGAGCGGCGCAGTTGTAGTGTGGAGATTTCGGTAACAGCTGATGCGGCGACGGCTCGTGTCGCAGCGGCACGCAGACGGCGGATTCTTCCATTCAGGATAGTGCCCGTCACTCACTGCGACCGAGGCGCCGTGTTCTCCATCTGCAGTCGCTCGTTGCGTCATTAACAAGCAGCTAAGGGGTGGCGCGGAGTGCTCCGTCCCGTTATCGAGCCAGCAACCCTCACGTTCTCGTCTTCTATTGGAGTTCATCAAACCCCAGATTCGCAGGTGACCCATTAGGGCCGGCCGGTGTGGCCGAGCGGTTCTAGGCGCTTCAGTCCGGAACCGCGCTGCCCCTACGGTCGCAGATTCGAATCCTGCCTCGGGCATGGATGTGTGTGATGTCCTTAGGTTGCTAGGTTTAAGTAGTTCTACGTCTAGGGGACTGATGACCAAAGATGTTAAGTCCCATAGTGCTCAGAGCCAGTTTTTTGACCCATTAGATGAGGCAGAAGCCCCCCGTCCTTACGAGCCACCCGGGCCAGTACCACACGAACTTCTTTCTGGTAACATCTGGAATGACAGCCTCTGCGTTGAACTATTGGCACGATACCGACATCTTCTTCTGTCGAGCGTCGTAGCGGCAAAGTCGTTGTCGCGAAGTATGACGTCCGCTGACTAACCATCGCTCTGTCCGTCCAGGCGACGTTTTTTCGTGTCTTATTTCTCTCCTCCAACGACCTCTTCAGAGGGCTACCTCAAAGGATCAAAGGACCAAAGGAGTCTTTAGAGTGACGTCATAAGCGAGTGACTGTATGTGAGATCGCTCTCAAAGTTTTTATATATTTTTAGGTTTCAGATACATATTTTAACGGTTTTTGTGATAATATTTACTATATAAGTAACTTATTAGTGGTTTCTTCATTCACCTCTGCCTTTCTTCTGTTGTGACCTGATATTTGTGAGTGTTTCGTATCGAGAAACGTAACCTCTTACCTGTGTTTACATTCCGCACTGACCAGTTGCAGCTGTAGCGGCACATCGAAAGCTAAGTAGTAATTAATTGTTTGTGTATAGTGGTTTATTTAGGAACTTTAGTAGTCTTCAACTGGTGTTTCTTGTGTTTTCTGGTGAAATAATTTCAGAAGAACCTTCTGGGAACTGTTTTCAGCTTCGTTACTGTGTCATTAGATGTTCTCTTTCTGTATTAGTCTTTTGTTATATTCACATTTGTTGTTTATTGACACTGTTAATAATAGTAGTTACTTCCTTTGTAGAGTAAATTTGTGATTATTGTAGTCAGGATTTTAACATCTTCTTATCAGCGGAACTTAGAAAAAGTAAAATTTTACCATGAGTGAGAAGTGTGGGGTTTGCCGTAGGTTCGTGAGTAGTGTATTGCGGTGTGAGACTTGTTCGAAGTATTTTCACTGGGGGGAATGAAGTGGGGAAGCCAGTGGGCATTATGGTGAGATTGTCTCCTGGAACTGCAGGTTATGTAGCAAGAGTAAGTTGATAGAGGAGCAGGAGCGTAAGATCTTTGCCCTTCAGGTGCAGTTGAAAAACGCACAGGAGGTGTTAGATAGGATGAGGAGGGAGAGGGGGTTGGGGAAACGGAGCTGGCTGTTGGCAAGAGATCTGTTAGGAGAAGAAGATTTTCAGATAGTTTTACTATTAGTGTTTACAATAGATTACAATAGATATGACCAACTGTCAGAGTCTAGTGGAGAGGAATCTCTAGTAGCTGTAGATGTAGGAAGTATGCAGCAGACCTCAGTAGTTACGGTGGCTAGAACAGTTGCAAAGTCGAAGAGGAAGAAGAAGGTTCTGCTGTTAGGTAGTTCTCATGGCAGAGGTGTAGGCCAGCAGTTGCAAGAAGTGCTGGGGAGTGAGTACCAGGTCACCAGCATTGTGAAGCCTAATGCAGGATTGGCTCAGATGACTGTTGACATAGGGGGGTTATGTAGGGATTTTACTAAAGAGGATCAGGTAGTGATTGTGGGTGGGGCTGGTTATAGTATTGATTGGGATGGGGAGTATGACATAGATGGTGACCTGGAAAAGATAGCCACTCAGAATGGCAACACGAATGTGCATTTCGTGGAACTGTTTCAGCGTCACGATCTGCCTCATCTTAATACAGCCGTCAGGCGTAATAACATGAGACTTGGGGGTGCGCTGATGACAGAAAGCATGGGTCACATTTCAGTGATGTCGGTGGAGCCTATCAGAAGGACGGGTTTCACTAGACATGGCCTGCACCGCAACAGGTATGGGAAGGGGAGGTTGGCAAAGCTTATAGGTGACAGCATAGGTGGGGTTGGTGGGATCACTCATGGGAAAATTCCTGCAGTGGTGGGTGTTAGAGCTGCACCTTTTTTAGATTGAGGTCAGCTGATAGGTATTCCTGCTTAAAGGAAGTCTCTCTAACAAAGGAATCACTTTTGACAAAGCTTAGGTATCCGAGTAATGAGGGATTTAGTATATTTCATCAAAATATACAAGGTATTAGAGATAAAATTAGTGAACTGCTTATAGATGTTGACTCTGAAATTATTGGTATATCTGAACACTTCTTAAATAAGTAGATAATTCAGAGGCTTCCTTTACCAGGATACAAGTTGGCTGGTAGCTATTCGAGGAGCTCTTTGCGGTGTGGGGGAGTAGCCATGTATGTGAAAAACGGCATCTCATTTGCGTCAATTGATGTTTCAAAGTACTGCACTGGAAAGGTGTTTCAATGTTGTGCAGGTGTGGTTAAATTTAATGGAGCTAAACTTCTTACTGTTGTTATTTATAGATCCCCAGACTCCAATTTCACAACATTTTTGCTAAAGCTGGAGAAGGTTCTTGGTTCACTTTATAGGAAATACAAAATGTTAGTTATATGTGGTGACTTCAATATTAATTGCATAAGTGATTGGGCAAGGAAGAGGATGCTGGTAGACCTCCTTAATTCATATAATCTTATGCAAACCGTATTCTTTCCAACTAGAGTGCAAGGGAACAGTAGAACAACCATCGACAACATTTTTGTTCATTCCTCATTACTAGAAGAGCATTCTGTTAGCAAAAAGAGAATGGCCTTTCAGATCATGATGCACAAATTTTAACTCTAAAAGATTTTTGTGCTGCAACACGTGTTAAATATAGTCATCAGCTGTTTAGGAAAGCTGATCCAGTTGCTGTAGAGACCTTTGTAAACCTAATCAAGGAACAAGAGTGGCAAGATGCTCATAGCGCTGATACAGTAGACGATAAATATAATGCTTTTCTCAAGACTTTTCTCATGCTCTATGAAAGTTGCTTTCCGTTAGAACGTTCAAAACAGGGTACTAGCACAAACAGGCAGCCTGGGTGGCTGACTAGAGGGATAAGAATATCTTGTAGAAAAAAGTGGCAATTATATCAAAACATTAGAAACAGTCAAAATCTAAATGCAGCAGCCCATTACAAACAGTATTCTAAGGTGCATAAAATGTTATTAAGAGGGCAGAAAGTATGTGGTATGCAGACAGAATAGCTAAGTCTCAGGATAAAATTAAAACCATATGGTCAGTCGTAAAGGAAGTGGCTGGTCTGCAGAAACAGGTTGAGGATATAGGATCAGTCCGTAGTGGGAATGTCCGTGTTACTGATAAGTCGCATATATGTACAGTATTTAATAATCACTTTCTAAATACACTCCTGGAAATTGAAATAAGAACACCGTGAATTCATTGTACCAGGAAGGGGAAACTTTATTGACACATTCCTGGGGTCACATACATCACATGATCACACTGACAGAACCACAGGCACATAGGCACAGGCAACAGAGCATGCACAATGTCGGCACTAGTACAGTGTATATCCACCTTTCGCAGCAATGCAGGCTGCTATTCTCCCATGGAGACGATCGTAGAGATGCTGGAAGTAGTCCTGTGGAACGGCTTGCCATGCCATTTCCACCTGGCACCTCAGTTGGACCAGCGTTCGTGCTGGACGTGCAGACCGCGTGAGACGACGCTTCATCCAGTCCCAAACATGCTCAATGGGGGACAGATCCGGAGATCTTGCTGGCCAGGGTAGTTGACTTACACCTTCTAGAGCACGTTGGGTGGCACAGGACACATGCGAACGTGCATTGTCCTGTTGGAACAGCAAGTTCCCTTGTCGGTCTAGGAATGGTAGAACGATGGGTTCGATGACGGTTTGGATGTACCATGCACTATTCAGTGTCCCCTCGACGATCACCAGAGGTGTACGGCCAGTGTAGGAGATCGCTCCCCACACCATGATGCCGGGTGTTGGCCCTGTGTGCCTCGGTCGTATGCAGTCCTGTTTGTGGCTCTCACCTGCACGGCGCCAAACACGCATACGACCGTCATTGGCACCAAGGCAGAAGCGACTCTCATCGCTGAAGACGACACGTCTCCATTCGTCCCTCCATTCACGCCTGTCGCGACACCACTGGAGGCGGGCTGCACGATGTTGGGGCGTGAGCGGAAGACGGCCTAACGGTGTGCGGGACCGTAGCCCAGCTTCATGGAGACGGTTGCGAATGGTCCTCGCCGATACCCCAGGAGCAACAGTGTCCCTAATACGCTGGAAAGTGGCGGTGCGGTCCCCTACGGCACTGCGTAGGATCCTACGGTCTTGGCGTGCATCCGTGCGTCGCTGCGGTCCGGTCCCAGGTCGACGGGCACGTGCACCTTCCGCTGACCATTGGCGACAACATCGATGTACTGTGGAGACCTCACGCCCCACGTGTTGAGCAATTCGGCGGTACGTCCACCCGGCCTCCCGCATCCCCACTATACGCCCTCGCTCAAAGTCCGTAAACTGCACATACGGTTCACGTCCCCGCTGTCGCGGCATGCTACCAGTGTTAAAGACTGCGATGGAGCTCCGTATGCCACGGCAAACTGGCTGACACTGACGGCGGCGGTGCACAAATGCTGCGCAGCTAGCGCCATTCGACGGCCAACACCGCGGTTCCTGGTGTGTCCTCTGTGCCGCGCGTGTGATCATTGCTTGTACAGCCCTCTCGCAGTGTCCGGAGCAAGTATGGTGGGTCTGACACACCGGTGTCAATGTGTTCTTTTTTCCATTTCCAGGAGTGTATATCATGTGAACTAAATAGAAACCTAGTCCCAACAGGGAATCATATAGCGCTATTAGAAAAAAGTGTTGCGAGACTGTTACCTGAAATGCTCCTCCATGATACTGACAAGAGGGAGATTGAGTTAATAATTACATCACTAAAGACCAAGAACTCTCATGGATATGACGGGGTATCTAGCAGAATACTGAAGTATTGTTCTATGTATGTTAGCCCAGTACTTAGCCATATCTGTAAATTTTCCTTTAGGAGTGGTCGGTTTCCTGACCGATTAAAGTACTCGGTAGTGAAGACACTTTATAAAAAGGGAGACGTTGATAATGTTGATAATTTTAGACCTATTGCTATGCCATCGGTGTTTGCTAAAATTATCGAGAAGTTTGTATATACAAGGTTACTGGAGCATTTAAATGCACATAATTTGCTGTCAAATGTTCAGTTTGGCTTTAGAAATGGTTTAACAACTGAAAATGCTATATTCTCTTTTCTCTGTGAGATTTTGGACGGATTAAATAAAAGGTTTGGAACGCCAGGTGTTTTCTTTGATTTAACGAAGGCTTTTGACTGTGTTGACCACAAAATATTACTGCAGAAGTTGGACCATTATGGAGTAAGGGGAGTAGCTTACAATTGGTTCGCTTCTTACTTTAAGAACAGAAAGCAGAAAGTAATTCTCCGCAATATTGAGAGTGGTAGTGATGTTTAGTCCCAATGGGGCACTGTTAAGTGGGGCGTTCCCCAAGGATCGGTGCTGGGCCATTGCTGTTTCTTATTTATATAAACGATGTGCCTTCTAGTATTACAGGTGATTCAAAAATATTTCTGTTTGCTGATGACACCAGCTTGGTAGTGAAGGATCTTGTGTGTAATATTGAATCAGTATCAAATAATGTAGTTCATGAAATAAGTACATGGCGTGTGGAAAATAATTTGATGCTAAATCACAGTAAGACTCAGTTTTTACAGTTTCTAACTGACAATTCAACAACAACCGATATTTTGATGAGACAGAATGGGCATATTATAAGCTAGACGGAACAGTTCAAGTTCCTAGGCGTTCGGATAGATAGTAAGCTGTTGTGGAAAGCCCATGTCCAGGATCTTGTTCAGAAACGAAATGCTGCTTAATTTACCATTAGAACAGTATCTGAAATAAGTGACACTTCAACACGAAAGTAGTCTACTTCGCATATTTTCATACGCTTATGTCGTATGGTATTATTTTTTGGGGTAATTCTTCAGATTCAAAAAGGGTATTTTTGGCTCAAAAACGGGCTGTTCGAGCTACATGTGGTGTAACTCCGAGAACCTCTTGTCGACCCCTATTCAATAGTCTGGGAATTCTGGCATTGCCCTCACAGTATATATTTTCTTTAATGTCGTTTGTTGTTAGCAATATTAGCCTATTCAAAAGAGTTAGCAGCTTTTACTCAGTTAATACTAGGCAGAAATCAAATCTGCATTTGGAATCCACTTCCTTGACTCTTGTGCAGAAAGGAGAGCAGTATTCTGCTGCATCCATTTTCAATAAGCTACCCCAAGAACTCAAAAATCTTAGCAGTAGCCCAAACTCTTTTAAGGCTAAACTGAAGAGTTTACTCATGCCTCACTCCTTCTATTCTGTCGAGGAGCTCCTGGAAGAGCTAAATAATTAAGCAAATTCCAGTGTTACATTGTTGATTTTCTTTATTTAAACTTACGACTTGTCACCTGAATATGTTTTTTATATTTCATTTTATCTGTTTCTAATATCGTGTTATAATTTCATGTATTGACTCGTTTCATGACCATGGAGACTTCTCCTTAAGTTGGTCCCACGGAACAATAAATAAAAATAAATAAATAAATACTCCCGTTTGTTTGCGGTACTTGTTCGGTGTTTTTGCAAATGTCGCGAAATTTCTAGGGCGGCGACTGACTCTTCGCTCTTTGATCTACGGTACTCACGTTGGGTTGAAACGTGACCAATGTCGACACACCTGCCGGCTTTGCATTGTTTTGCCTTTATGTTGGTGTGGCCAGGCATTTCCCTGTCGTCCCTGTCCGCATCGCCAGATACTTCACGCTCGTTAGTTCAGTATGCTGACAGTTCCTGCAGCATTGACCACTGATGTACTAACATTGCTGGTCGTTGTTTCCTTGGAAGCATCGTCCGTGTGCTCGGTTGCTGATCTGTCGAACAGCTGAATGCTGCTTCGCAAACTCCACTGGTCATCGGCCTTCTCACGTTGGGCATAAACGTGACCAATATCACTCACGTACCGGCCTTTACGGTTCGACTGCAGCCGCTCCCGAATATTGTGGCTTAACGTTTCAAAGTCTGTTAAGTGTACACTTAACCTGTAAGAAGTCTTTACGTATTTTTATGCTTTGAACAGCCATAAATAACACATAATTATTATACAACATTAAAACACACTCTACATTCCTGCACCGTTCGGAAAAATTTATCTTCGAATTTTGTCTCATGGCCATGTACAAATGAGTAAGAAACAAGAAACAAAAACACTGTGGCAACCTTAGTCTGTCAGGAAACTTGTATAATAAATTCATTCCGCAATACGTTTAAATACATTAGAAAGCTTCTGGAAGTTATGATAGAAATACGACAGAATGATGATCAGGAACAATACACTAAAGTAGCAAGCGATAATTATTTCTACATGCAGTTTATCAGTACATGTGTAGTATGTTCAAGATTTTTGTAGCCATTCAAATAGGATTTGGTGCAGTGATATGTTATTGTTCGTCATGGGTTTTTGTCTGATACACGGGAAAGCAGTACGAAGTATAATTATGAATAAGGATGTTCCAGAAATTCCTGTGCCAATTATCATAATTCGCTTTATATGTTGCTGTTTGAACTGTAAAATATGCTGCATCATAGCGTTGGCATCAATCTTGCCTTGTTGTACAGTGATAAGAACATCTAATGACTGCAGGATGGAGGTAACAAGGTGTTGTTAATGTAAGGCAAATTCTTAGGATCCAGCAGTTGTATAGGTGTTTCTGGCCAGTAAATTAGTGGGTTAGTGAAATTTCATGACTGAGAGAGAACATAGCGTGCCGGTAATATGGAAATTAGTACTGCTAAGCGCATCTTCGATAAATGTGACTATAGCAAAAGAAAAATTATTTTGCACTTAGTACGACCTACATAACCTTATCAATACATTATACTGAAGGAATCATACTTATTTAAGCACACCGTATCTAATCATGTGTCGGTACTTCCTGTGTCTTAGAACCCAGAATTTCCCTTCGCATATGTCATTAATTCCCTTTCACGGGCGTGATTCCCTGTTAGCACATTTTTGGAAATTTGTGGTAAGGTCTTATGGGACCAAACTGGTGAGGTCATTGGTCCCTAAGCTTACGCACTACTTAATCGAACGTAAACTAATTTACGCTTAGGTCAACACACACCCATGCCCTATGGAGGACTCGAACCTCCGACGGGGACAGTCGCACGAGCGATGACGAGACGCCTCAGACCGCGCATCTACCCCATGCAGCAGTTAGTACATTATCACTAGAATCAGTAGTATACAGAGCTTATTTACATTTACGTTAAAATGTTGATTTTGTATCGTGGATGATTCCACGGGGCCGAAGGTTATATGTGTACAAGTGCATGTCCTGCATTGGAGGGTAAGTGGCGTTATGTTTCCGCTGTCAAACTCGCTTAGGAATATTATTTGCTACCGTTGGTGAGAATACATACTCCCTTAAAATGTTTCAGCCAGCTTGCACGAACAATAGTAGTTTTTGTGGTTAACTGTAACTCTTTAGCCGGCCGAAGTGGCTGTGCGGTTCTAGGCGCTGCAGTCTGGAACCGCGAGACCGCTACGGTCGCAGGTTCGAATCCTGCCTCGGGCATGGATGTGTGTGATGTCCTTAGGTTAGTTAGGTTTCACTAATTCTACGTTCTAGGGGACTAATGACCTCAGAAGTTGAGTCCCATATTTCTGAGAGCCATTTTAACCATTTTGTAACTCCTTAACTGGTGATGTAATTTTGCCAACTTCGTAATATCCGAGATAATTTGTCATAAATTTTTTCATCTTGCCTTTAGCAACAGAAGGAGTGGGTAAGAAAACCCACTGTCTAACTTAGAAACTGGATACTTGGCATATGCATTGCTAAATTTCTCTCGTTGTTCTAATGCTCTGGTATTTCCTTTGTGTACCTTTTTCCACATGTCCCTAATGATTCGAACAAATTACCTACCTGTTCCTACATTCTTTCCTTCTTTGGGCTTAATAGCATCGGATGCCGACGGCACCTTCCTACCATAAATAACTTCATAAGGTGACAAGCCCATTCCTCGGTGTGTTTTGGCTTTGTACGCATGAAAGGTGTCACACAAATAACAGACCTTACATTGAATTCCTGGCGCAATTCCAATTAAATCGATATGTCACACAACATAGTTACATGAAATTGCAATAACTTTATTGATATGAAGATTAATAAATAAGCGAACATTTCATGAATATAAACCACTAACACTCACACTAGCGATTGCGCACAAGTAATTTCCCCGACCTGAGCTGCGAGATGCTGGTCGAAGGGAGGGAGAAATTTATGGTGGCATGGCCATCCTGCGTTTGGCTGAAACCTCACAGTGGGACATCTAGCAGACACAATGAGATGCCGGAGCTACTGTGTAGGCCATCAGCAAAAGCCACCTCCTGTCCCTGCTTTTAACGACGATCCTTTAGAAACCCTTGCTACAGGAACACGGTCGGAGATGACAGATAAAACAACCGACGAAACCCAACTCAAAGCAATGGTGACTCACTGTAGCCACCTGAATTAAAACTCATATGAAAGACAAAGCTGTTTATCATAGTATTACATAGCAGAAGTTGAACTATACCCTACGAAAGAAATGATGCCTGTGATAGGCTACAAAGTCTCTAGTGGGTGGAGTTACAAGTACGAGTACTCTGATTGGCCAGAAAGAAAAAGGCGTGGCCACCAGCTTTGATAAAGGCAATTTGCAGACAGAGTAATTCGCTTCTTCTCTTCCAGAAAATCGTTGAGTATTTGAGGAAGGTGCGTGTGAGGGATTTGAGGGCAATGATGTATGTGCTGGCCAAGCCAAATAATGTGTACCTTGCCAATTAATTAAGTAGGGAATAACTATAACTCTCAGCTTCACCGAAGGCTGTTGTTTAACATTCAAGACTTAGAATAGATTTTCAGGTTCACAGCTTAAGGGAAGTAGAAACGCGATATATCCAGTTTAACGAAAAATAATTCATCAGCCAATGTGAAGTGTTTTATACTCTTAAGTCATAACATTGTTTTAACTGTGTATTTCGTTTTCATTGATCTTCACCGACCCTCATTCAATGTGGGATCTTTTCATTGTGCATTTTAGCGTAGTTGATATCTATGGCCCCAAATGTATTAAATTTGTTTGTATTTTTGTCTACCCCCAGACACCGTCATGAACCATCTTACCATTAAAGAACCTTGCAACAGTTAGGAATTTCGCTTGACAGTTGTGAACATCTAATATCAATATTTTACCACTCTGTACATAATTTTACTAACATTGCTGTGTTATGAAGTCATACTTTGAGTAAAAATAAAGCTTAATAATTAAAATCTATGATTTTATTTTTGGTAACATATAGTTCCACCTGAATCTGTACACTAATTTCTGTTAGTGGTAACGTTTCCTTTACAGGGAGTGTGGTGGGACGAACATTGAGATGATCGTGTGATTAAATCGCTGTCCACACTGCTGAACTCTTCTGAACTCTGCATGCCTGAGATGGCATCTTCCTACTTCACAGGCAGTAGATTCAACACTAAGTTCCTAAAACACTCACAGAGCGTCCTTGCGCAACATTGGTAGAAAGATAGATCAGACCCAGTCTCTCACATGCCAGATGTGCTTACAGAGTATGGAATGAGAATAACCCAATTGTTGTGTTGGTCATTGATAAAATAACTTAGAATTTTTATGATAGCGTGGTGGACGCTTTCAGTCTTCCGTTTGCCTGCGGATGTAATGGGGTACGCCTTAATTTACGCACTTTCATCGAACGGCAAGTTGTTTCATGAGATCGGACATGATGTTGCTACCTTGGTCGGTTTTAAGTGCTTTTGGTATGACAAATTTTAAAATCCAATTATTGACCACAGCATGTGCAGTGGGGTTTGCTTGTTGATCGGGGTGACTTACCATGGTTAGGTATCTTAAAAAAATGATCTGTAATGATTAATACGTACCTATCGCTGGTCGGTGTTTTATTAAATGGATAATATACGTCAATTCCTGCTATTTAAAATGGACGTGAGGCTTCCGGGAATCTTTGTAAATATATCGGTTCACGGCAATAGTCTGCTCGCTGGTCGCATGGTATGCAAATTTGCACGTATTGTGCTACATTGTGCTTCCTTGTCTCTTACCAGAAGCATTTAGCAACGCGTTTTCAATAGTTCTTTGACCACCGTCACCAGAATGAATGTGATCATGGGCCTCTTGCGTGACTTCCTGTCTGAAGTGTTCGGGAATCAGGAGCCGGCCGTTGTGACCGAGCGGTTCTAGGCGCTTCAGTCCGGAACGGAGCGACTTCTACGGTCGCAGGTTCGAATCCTACCTCGGACATGGATGTGTGATGTCTTTAGGTTAGTTAGGTTTAACTAGTTATATGTTCTAGGAGACTGATGACCTCAGATGTGAAGTCCCATAGTGCTCAGAGCCATTTGAACCATTTTTGGGAATCGCGATTGTTGGACTGAGTCTAGTTGTTCAACTGCCGTTGTATCACATATGTTTCGCAATCTGTATCTGAATCCCGTGCCTCTCACCATTCTTCTGCATCGTGACTTATTGCTTCTGAGACAATTTGCGTTGGAAAGTTTCTTTTCATCTTTATAAATGACTTAATAGTCATTTCCTAGAGGCATATGTACCAACACGTCAAACGACTTGAGGGGTCTTCTAGCCCAAGTAACCACTTGAGAGCAGCATGGTCCGTGATTATCTTGAATTTGTTCCCATACAGATAGCACCTGTAGTATTTTATACCATAGATGACAGTAACCCCTTTTCCGCTATTGAGTGATTCTTTTCTGCCGTATTTAATTGTTAGGACGCATAGGCTACTGGATGTCCTGCACTGTTAACGTTTTGACCCAGAACTGCTCCAATAGCGTGTCCAGGTGTATCAGAGGTCAGGATGAATTCTTTGCTTAAATCTGGATATATTAGTAGAGGACTATGTGTTAATTTTTACGTCAATATTTCAACTGCTGTGTCACATTCTGTTCTCCAGTGACATTTAGTACCAATTTTCAATAACTACGTTAGTGGTCGTGCTATTTCTGCATAATCTTTTACAAACTTACGATAATAATTTGACAGGCCTAGAAATTTCTGTACTTTCTTGATAGATTGCTGTGTTGGAAAATCTTTAACTGCACTTATTAGCCGTGGATCGGTTTTGATACCGCGTTCGCTGACAATATGGCCCGAATCTATTATTTCCTTTAATGTGAAGTGACATTTATTCCAAATTTAATGTTAAATTAGCGTCCCTGAGACTTTGGAAAACTCCTCGTAGACGAATCGAATGCTCTTTGATGCCATTTGAAAGTACGATTTCGTCATCGAGGTATATTATGCATTGTAGAGGTTTTAATCCATTTAACATACCGTCTAGCCATCTATGGGATGTTGCGGGGACATTCTTTAAACCTAAAGGCATCCACACGAATAGTCAGTGGCCTGAAGGTGTGGAGAAATCCGCTTTATGTCTGTCCTCTGGCGCAACCTCTATTAACGATACCTGCTCCCCAAGTCAATTGTGGAGAAATATTATTGTTGCCGAGATGGTCAATGGTATCTACCATATTCGGTAATGAATACACGTCCGAAATTGTTATGCTACTTAAATGCCAGTAATCACAACAAAATCTATAACATTTTGCGCCATCAGCAGATTTATTTGGCACAATTATGACGTTTGCACTGTATAGGGAATTCGAGGGCTCTATAATACCATCATTTAATTGCTAGTCTATGAATTCATCAAGTAACTGATTCAACTGTCGAGGAACTCTGTATAGTCTCTTATAAACTGTGGTGGTATCTTTTATTGGACTCCTGTGTTGTGCGATTTTCGTTGCTGGTAGCGGTCCCAGTAAACTAACCAGATCCAGAAACTCATCCAACACTGCTTCTGTCATATCACGTTCGTTTCCTTTTAAGTGTGATATCTTCTGGTGCGATGCAGTTTTGTAGGTGGCTGGTTTGTCGCTATTGTCTGCGTCAGCCCAATCAAAATCACCTTTCTCTAAATCACTAACGTTAGCTATTAACATTCCTTTTCGTAACAGCTTGTCTCCTGTCCCATAATTATCTGTACGAACCGTTATCTTCTGTACTCCATCAGTTGTTGCGGCACGAACGATACTCCGGCGTTCAAAACAATGTGCTGTGTCTAATTCATCATTTTCTTCTAACGGTTGCACTGTGCATAGAGTGTTTGCGGTTAAAGTAGCATTAATGTCCACCCAAAGTAGCTTTCCTGTACCGAATTGTTGTTTATCCCGCGAATCTACCTTCAAGGACATTGCTCGCAGTTCAGTTGATTCCCCTTTCTGGGGAGAGGGTTCTTGGG
Source organism: Schistocerca gregaria (assembly GCF_023897955.1). Classification (NCBI taxonomy): domain Eukaryota; kingdom Metazoa; phylum Arthropoda; class Insecta; order Orthoptera; family Acrididae; genus Schistocerca; species Schistocerca gregaria. The sequence continues at coordinate 423,417,083 of NC_064931.1, forward strand.
GCAGAGCGTCCTTGGCAGCTGTGTCACCTAATCGAAACAATGTTCCGCTAAGCTCCACTGTCTGCTTCCCGAAGTTCATTGTTGCGTGATGTTTATGCTGGAACTTTAGCCCTAGGATAGCATCAAATTCGTCGCTTACCCTTGATACAATTTCCAAATCCGCCTGGAATCTTACACCCTCAATGCGAAAGGTTAGTGAGGTACAGCCTACTGAACGTATGCCACCTCCGCCTATAGCACTTAACTTACATCTGCGGGGGTCATATCTCCTGACCTCATTGCACTTTTTACTTATGGCTGACACGTGAGCCCCAGTGTCGACTAATAATCTACGTGTTTTACGATTAATAGTAACTGGTAACCAGCATTCCGCCTTTGCATGCGCTCAAATAGCATGGAATTTTAATGGGAATGCCTGGCGGCGGTTGCGGGGTTCCCGTTCTTGTTTAACGGACCCCTGTTCGGAAAATTCCCAGTACTGCTGCACTCATGATATGTGTGGTCCACCCTTCCACAGTCTGTACACTGGGGTTGGCGTCTGTTTTTCACTATGTGTCCTGATGCAACGAACCCCTGTGGAAAATACGTTTTTCCTTTCTTTGCACCTCGTCTCGGCGTGTATTTCGTCTAGTGTTGTAGTAATGTTCACTGCTACATCTAAATTATTCGGAAATTCTGCCAAATGAAATCAAAACAGATTTCTGTGGCCAGGAGCCATCAAGTGAATTAATATACATTCTCATAACCATGAAAGACCAAAATAAGTGAGGAGTTTCAATATTCTGATTTTATATTATTTCCACATTATTAGCAATCAACCATTAATGTTTTAATGAAGTTATTTCTGTCTGTTTTATAGATAAATTTGATTCTATTAATTTTTTTCCACTGAGGCAGTTAGTTTATTTGAAACGAAATGTTCCATTCCACACTATCGGATACTTTCAAATTCTTTCTATTTCTAGGGCAAATTTTCATTTTCTGGGACGATAGATATTATACCATAATAAAGAACCAAATATGAGAATACACTACTGGAACTCCATGAAAATTGGTATCACGAAAACCACATGAAAAACTGAATATCAGGTACTTCAGGGTGCATCTGGAGATTAAAATGTGCAACTAGAGCGGAATGAAGCATTTTAGTACGGTTTATGAAATTCCGATGCTGCTGTCGTAGTCTTTGATGTCCTGTTCCTTTTATGACACTGTAAGATCTCTTAATGCTATGTATGTACGAACATACGTAAACATTTACTTGAAGCTGACAAAGTAAGCAAATTTGGTCAGTAGTTTTGAACTAAAATTTTGTTTCAATAATAATGACAGCTTTAGCAGAATTTCACAAATCTGCCTTCTGTGAAAGCGTTTTTCGAAAACAAGGCACTTGGCTAGTACTTCCTCTAGGCCTGAACTTATTTCCTAGTTTGTGTTTACGTCTTAAATTCAAGGAATGCCATTCTATGCTAAATTACAGACTGGCAGCATACCGTGTTTTATGGTTTTAACTGCCCACATGGCTTCAAATTTCTTCCTAGAGTAGAATATTAACTGTCAGTTGTACAGTTTCCTTGCCTCACAGATAACCTTGTTAATTTTTTACACATTTTGAAATAGTCATGAAATTTATTTTCCTTAATTATGGTGTAAGCTAATCAACAAACTGTTTCATTATTTATTCATTTTTTTGCAAGAAATTTGTATTCTAGCCCACTAGATTTTTGCAGTGCTGTGTACATGTAAACCTGTTGGAGATGCTACATAACAATATTGCAGAGTACGAATTAAAAAAGGAAATCTGTCAGTCACCCCTTAGGAAAATGTCTGGTACTTCGAGCAGTGGAGTCTAATTTTGAAATGATATTTTGCCAAGAACTGTTTCCTTATTCGCATCCTTTATCTGGGTGCGATATGATAAAACAATTGCTCTAAGTACAACTCTGTATGTCCTCTCAACAACATGCCGCAGGGCTTCACATGGTCACGTGATGCCCCACCACGCAAGAAATTCCACCAGAAATGCACACGAAAGCGTACGAGCAGAGCAAGCACCAAGCACGGGCTACCTACGTCATCGTAGCTGCACATGCGCAATACAGCCTGTTCTCTGGCGCAGTCTGGTAACAGCTGAAATGGACCTAAAGTTACCGGTGTCATGTTGGTGGCGGAAGCCTCATCTCTGGGTTTTCCTGGCCACGAAATCGCGTGGTGACGTTGGAGTGTGTGAGACGGTCAGTCTGCTTCCAGCGCAGCAAGGGAATGCAGCCGAGCTCTCTTCGAAGGACGGTGAGTTGGTTTAATCGCATGGCGCGTTGTCTCGTAGCGAGGTGGCTGCTTTTAGCTTTTGGTCTCGCGTCTCGTCTTATAAAGATTGTTTAACCTTGTAGGAGTATGGAATGCAAGGCTTCTGCAGACTTTCAGTTTAATTCCTAATGCAGACTTTGATCCGTAAGAAGAACGTAACACAAGGGTGTTGCTTGAGTAAGAAGAGCGCCTTCGGTTCAGAGTGAGTGTTTATCTGCCTGCAACTGCGTCTGTATACGTTCTAATCTATCCTGCACCTTAATAATTTTTCCTCTTCGTGGATTTTCTATGTCTTATTTACCTTATGTCCGTTGGAAGCCATCCACGTTGTTTATAATTACAGTTTGTTAGTCCACTGCCATCACCCTTTGTCCATTCAAATGTGCCTTCTGTAAAATGTTAATTGTACACTGCTGCGTGGCTGAATGTGGTTAAAGATTGGCCACGGTATGTAGAAACTGTGTCTCTGCAAACCACGTTGACATACGAGTGTGTCGTGAATACTGTACCGTTTTACAAGAAATTGTACTTAGTTATCAGGCAACACCAGTTGTGTAGATGCATTACATCAATGTTTTAAGTAATGTACCGGTGATGCGTCTCTGCTACCTACGCTACATTTACCTTGTAGTTTCCTTGTTAGCCCATCCATAGAAGTGCGCCCTCGGTTCAGAGTGAATGTTTGTCTACCTGCAACTGCGTCTGCATACGTTGTAATCTTTCCTGCACCTTAATAGTTTTGCCTCTTCGTGAATTTTCTGTCTTATTTACCTTATGCCCGTTGGAAGCCATCCACGTTGTTTAATATTAGAGTTTGTTGGCCCACTGCCATCATCCTTTGTCCATTCAAATGCTCCTTTTGAAAAATGTTAACTGTTCGCCGCTGTGTGGTTTAATGTGGTTAAAACTTGGCCACTGTATACATGCATTCATTAATAATAAAGGAATGGCTATCAGCATATGAAGAAAAAACTTTCATACTGTACATACACATGTAATAACACACACAAATACTGAAATGTGTACATAACACTTATGTACATACGTGTTACATGCTCACTTGCTTAGCAGCCAGTGCCATACACACATACATATATACGTACCTGTATATGATGAAACCGATTCATACAATTATTTCACAAGCTGTCGCTCATACATCCCCTGTTTGCAAATATTACCCATTAAAATACTCAATCACTCAAGTAGATATGGTGAGAATAGGACAGTATCGATATTGCTGCACTGATGGATCATTTGTGATGATGATGATGTCACAGATCGATTTAATGTTGCAAAACAGTATACACTTCATACTCTCACAATCGAATACAAAAGCTCCACATCAGGAAACAGGCACTCCAAGTCATCATTACTTTGTATGTATATGATCAATGAAAGTCCCAGTGGGGTCCTGGGAACAAGCAACCAAACGTAGTAACATAGGCTTCATAATTTAAACTACATGAAATATTTCTATAAAAGTAAAGAGAGAGTATCGTATAAGTACCACATAAGAAGAAAATCACAAACAGAAGAAGATGAAAGATTGCATTACTAATCACCATGTTTTGATGCCAGCGAACTGCCTTCACCGTAGCTGTCAGCTTGCGGGGCAACCATGGTTCAAAAAAATGGCTCTGAGCACTATGCGACTTAACTTCTGAGGTCATATAGTCGTCTAGAACTTAGAACTAATTGAACCTAACTAACCTAAGGACATCACACACATCCATGCCCGAGGCAGGATTCGCACGGCCTGTCCGGCCAGCGGGGCAACCATGCCCTGGGAGTGGACAGCTAGAAGAAGACTGGGCTGAGCCTGGTCCAGATCCTTCCCCACAACACGAATAAAATACTTTACAAAGGAGGACAAAAACGTCAAATAAGGTTGTATTCATACTCACACACACATATATATATTATATATACACTGGGTGGTCCATTGATCGTGACCGGGCCAAATATCTCACGTAATAAGCGTCAAAGGAGAAAACTACAAAGAACTAAACTTGTCTAGCTTGAAGGGGGATACCAGATGGGGCTACAATTGACCCAGTAGACGGCGCTCCTATAGGTCACGTGATATCAACTGCGTTTTTTAAACCGGAATCCCCATTTTATTACATATTCGTGTAGTAAATAAAGCAATATGAATGTTTTAGTTGGACCACTTTTTTCGCTTTGGGATAGATGGCAATGTAATATTCTCAAACATATGGCTCACAATTTTAGACGAACAGTTGGTAACAGGTAGGATTTTTAAATTAAAATACAGAATGTAGGTACGTTAGAACACTTTATTTCGGTTGTTCCAATGTGATAAATGTACCTTTGTGAACTTATCATTTCTGAGATCGCACGCTGTTGCAGCGTGATTACCTGTGAATACCACATTAAAGCAATAAATGATCGAAATGATGTTCGTCAACCTCAATGCATTTGGCAATACGTGTAACGACATTCCTATCAACGGCGAGTAGTTCGCCTTCCGTAATGTTCGCACATGCATTAACAATGCTCTGACGCATGTTGTCAGGTGGTGTCGGTGGATCACGATAGCAAATATCCTTCAACTTTCCCCACAGAAAGAGATTCGGAGATGTCACAACCGGTGAACGTGCGGACCATGGTATGGTGCTTCGATGAGCAACCCACCTGTCATGAAATATGCCATTCAGTACCGCTTCAACCGCACGCGACCTATGTGCCGGGCATCCATCATGTTGGAAGTAACGAAATAAATCTCAGGTGAACACCCTGGTACGAGTGTGCATAGGATACAATATTTCGGCAATCGACCACGTTGCCATCATCAGTAGGAAATCAGCATACATTGCACCATTTAGATTTCCATCTATAAAATGGGGGGCAATTCTCGTTCCTCCCACAATGCCGCACCATACATTAACCCGCCAAGGTCACTGAAGTTCGACTTGTCTCAGCCATCGTGGATTTTCCGTTGCTCAATAGTGCATAATATGCCGGTTTACGTAACCGCTGTTGGTGAATGAGGCTTTGTCGCTACATACAAAGCGTCAAATAATCTGCCATCGTCCTGTAATTTCTCTTGTACACAATGGCAGAACTGTACACGACGTTCAAAGTCATCGCCACGCAATTCCTGGTGCGGGTGCAATCGATGTTGATGTAGCATTTTTGAGATTCCCGATTCTCGCACAATTTGTCTGCTTCTGACGTGCAGATTAGTCGTGACAGCAGCTAAAACACCTACTTAGGCATCATCTATTATAGCAGGTCGTGGTTGACATTTCACATGTGGCTGAACACTCCCTGTTTCCTTAATGCAACTATCCGGCGAACGGTCCGGAAACTTGGATGTTGTCGTCCAGGATACCGACCAGCATACATAGAATACGCCCGTTGGTAATTTTGATCACAATAGCCATGCATCAATACGATATCGACCTTTTCCGCAATTAGTAAATGGTCCATTTTAGCACGGGTAAAGTATCACGAAGCAAATACCGTCCGCACTGGCGGAATGTTACGTGATACCACGTACTTAAAAGTTTGTGACTATTACAGGGCCATCTATCACATAGCAAAAAAAGTGTTCCAACCAAAACATTCATATTTCTTTACGTACTACGCGAATATGTAATAAAAAACGGTTATTCCTATTTTTTTAATGTAGGTGATATCCGTTTGATCTAATGGCAGCGCCATTTAGCGGAGCAACCATAGCGCCATCTGGTTTCCCCCTTCAAGCTAGACGAGTTTCGTTCTTTTCTCGTTTTTTCGTTTGATTCTTATTTCGTGGGATATTTGGCCCGCTCAATATCAATGGACCACCTTGAGATTTTTTTGGGGGGTTGATTTGGACCGGGTTGAGCCTAACCTTCCTTTGACTGTGCACTCCTATGGCATGGTCGACCCGTAGGTTGATGTCGTCTATTAGCTCAACAACATTGTGAGGGCTAATGCGATATTTCCTCTTCTTCTTGTGTGTTTGATATCTTCTTACACATTATACTTCCCTGTATAAAAATCTCATATGATTTCATGTTTAGCACTGCGCTCACTTATCCCCTGGTATCGTCGTCATTAATGGGTAACAACATACTCGATTTCCTATTCTCTGACTTGCCAGAGGGTAAAGCGAGCTGGTTTGAACCTTGTAGTTCAAGATCCACTTATAGAAGATTTTTGTGGTGGCTAGTACAGATCGTAATACACTGATGAGCCAAAACATTATGACCAACTGCTTAATAGCTTGTTAGTCCATCTTTGCAATGAAATAGATAACTGATTCTGGGTATCAGATATCCCACAGTTTGCTGTCTGGCTTGTGGAAATATGTGGAATTAATTGTCTATGCACAGGTCACGTGATTCACTTAAATAATGGGCCGCTGATTTGTGTACACAGTGATGGCGCCCTATAGCGACCCAGATGGTTTAAGTAGGAATTACGTCAGGCGAATTTGGTGGCCAAGTCATCAACGTGAGTTGATGTAAGGGACATCAAACCACTTTAGCCCGCTTCCGTCTCCGAGAAGTGGACAATTACGCTGCTGAAAGATGAAATCGCCATTGGGGAAGACTTCAAGCATGTATTGATACAGGTGGTTCACAGCTGTCAGTGTGTCTTCTATTACTACCACAGGTGCCATTCGAGCTCAGGATAAATTCTCCCATAGCGTAAGACTACTACCACCAGCCTGCGTCCTTCGTACACTGCACGTTTCGAGCCGTCTTTCACATCAGTAATGGCGTTTGTGGTGACGACGAACGACGTAGTGTTGCAAAAATGTGGTTCACCCAAAGTGCCGACATGTAAGTCAACTTGAGAACATGTAGTGGTCGTCTGCTGTGGAGCTCCGTGTTTAACCATGTACAATGAATAGTGTAATTCTACACACTTGTGCATGCACCACCTATGTGCTCTTGCAACAGAAAAGCCACTTATCACCATTTATCCTACTTTACAGAGCAGATAACCCCAGGTTCTGTGAAGAGTCGTGGATGTCCAACCATTTAGATCGAAATGATAGTTGCACTGATCTTCCACCTCTTCCATATACACTCCTGGAAATGGAAAAAAGAACACATTGACACCGGTGTGTCAGACCCACCATACTTGCTCCGGACACTGCGAGAGGGCTGTACAAGCAATGATCACACGCACGGCACAGAGGACACACCAGGAACCGCGGTGTTGGCCGTCGAATGGCGCTAGCTGCGCAGCATTTGTGCACCTCCGCCGTCAGTGTCAGCCGGTTTGCCGTGGCATACGGAGCTCCATCGCAGTCTTTAACACTGGTAGCATGCCGCGACAGCGTGGACGTGAACCATATGTGCAGTTGGCGGACTTTGAGCGAGGGCGTATAGTGGGCATGGGGGAGGCCGAGTGGACGTACCGCCGAATTGCTCAACACGTGGGGCGTGAGGTCTCCACAGTACATCGATGTTGTCGCCAGTGGTCAGCGGAAGGTGCACGTGCCCGTCGACCTGGGACCGGATCGCAGCGACGTACGGATGCACGCCAAGACCGTAGGATCCTACACAGTGCCGTAGGGGACCGCACCGCCACTTCCCAGCGTATTAGGGACACTGTTGCTCCTGGGGTATCGGCGAGGACCATTTGAAACCGTCTCCATGAAGCTGGGCTACGGTCCCGCACTCCGTTAGGCCGTCTTCCGCTCACGCCCCAACATCGTGCAGCCTGCCTCCAGTGGTGATGCGACAGGCGTGAATGGAGGGACGAATGGAGACGTGTCGTCTTCAGCGATGAGAGTCGCTTCTGCCTTGGTGCCAATGATGGTCGTATGCGTGTTTGGCGCCGTGCAGGTGAGCGCCACAATCAGGACTGCATACGACCGAGGCACACAGGGCCAACACCCGGCATCATGGTGTGGGGAGCGACCTCCTACACTGGCCGTACACCTCTGGTGATCGTCGAGGGGACACTGAATAGTGCACGGTACATCCAAACCGTCATCGAAACCATCGTTCTACCATTCCTAGACCGGCAAGGGAACTTGCTGTTCCAACAGGACAATGCACGTCCGCATGTATCCCGTGCCACCCAACGTGCTCTAGAAGGTGTAAGTCAACTACCCTGGCCAGCAAGATCTCCGGATCTGTCCCCCATTGAGCATGTTTGGGACTGGATGAAGCGTCGTCTCACGCGGTCTGCACGTCCAGCACGAACGCTGGTCCAACTGAGGCGCCAGGTGGAAATGGCATGGCAAGTCGTTCCACAGGACTACATCCAGCCTCTCTATGATCGTCTCCATGGGAGAATAGCAGCCTGCATTGCTGCGAAAGGTGGATATACACTGTACTAGTGCCGACATTGTGCATGCTCTGTTGCCTGTGTCTATGTGCCTGTGGTTCTGTCAGTGTGATCATGTGATGTATCTGACCCCAGGAATGTGTAAATAAAGTTTCCCCTTCCTGGGACAATGAATTCACGGTGTTCTTATTTCAATTTCCAGGAGTGTATATTAACAACAGTAGCAAGTGAAGATACGATGAGCAACACAGTATTTGAGATTCTCGTCCACGTGCTTTGCGTAATAATAATCCACTCCTTGTAAAATCCACTGATGTGAATGGATTCCCCCATTTGCAGCCCATATTTTCACCAGGGTGATTCCATCTCCATGTCTGCTCTGCTACTTTTGTTACTGTGTCACCTACCCTCAAAGCCACAAGGCAGCATCCGATGTTGTGATGGGTAGTGGTCATAATTCTTTGGCTCATCAGTGTGTGTGTGTGTGTGTGTGTGTGTGTGTGTGTGTGTGTGTGTATGTATGTGTGTATCTTTCAGTTCCACTACATAGCAAATGCGTCATATGAAATTTCATTTAGGTGTTAGCTGGGGTCCTACATGAAGGACGTTTCACTATTACTAATAGCACAACGCCCTGGTTCCCGGGTTCGATTCCCGTCGGGGTCACGGATTTTCTCTGCCTCGTGATGACTGGGTGTTGTGTGATGTCCTTAGGTTAGTTAAGTTTGAGTAGTTCTAAGTTCTAGGGGACTGATGACCATAAATGTTAAGTCCCATAGCGCTCAGAGCCATTTGAACCATATTAGCACAACGCAGGCCAAGTATCGGCTCCCGATGATGCTCTCGTTCACTGCGACCGAACTGGGTTGACCAGTGAGGTCGGTTCGTCAAATCAGCGCTGAAAGTTGGCAGTGATGTGCTGTCATCCTGGCTGTGTGGTAGTGCCAGCTCTTTCCTCTGGCTTGTGGGTCAGCGCGTTCTTGATACAGTTTCGTGGTGCTGTGATGGTCATTGTGTAGTCGATGTTTTAGGACTGCACCTCGTCTCCCCCCCCCCCTAAATGGTGTAGGGAGCCCCGTTAGTACAACGGGGGGGGGGGGGGGAGGGGAGATGGCAGGAAGCTGGGTGGAGTGAGGAGCCTGGAGCCGTAACGGACGCCAAGCACGCGGTCGCGGTCGTGGCCCGACATTCGTCCTGCGCTCTGAGAGGAAGGTCTATCAGAAAACCACCAAAATGGCGTCAGTAGCCTTTCTGAGCCTGTCCGACGGAAAACAGAGAGAGCGGCGATGACGACGATGAGGATGATGACGACGACGCTGGATCCACGGCTGGCTTCGGGAAGTTCAGCTTCTGTGGTGGCGATGGCAATGGGTCCAGCTCCATCAGTTCCGCATACGATGCCAAAGAGGCACACGGGGGTGGCTACGCCGGCCACAAGGTCCCGGTAAGAAGCGAATCTGGGGACAAAAACAATCAGCGGAAGAATGTCACAATCAATAAGCACCAATATGGTGCTAACGTGGGAGCAGCAACCGAGCAGGATCTTGAATTAAACACATGCAAGCTCCCAAATTTCGAAGACACGTTCCTCTCTACCAGCGCCTGATACGACCAAAAACTGTGAAAAGAATAGAATCATTAGGAGCATAGAGATGCTGGCAGAGCGTGGGAAGCGCCGTGCACTATGATGGGTGCAGCAACTGGAGCAGTACGCTGTGGAGCAGTCCATGTAGAAGTTCCGCCGGCGAGCCACCGTCGTGCGGCTGGGAGCGGTAAGTGGCGATGAAGAGCAGCAGTGCCTGGCCCCGTGTGTGCGAGACCTGTAGTATGGTCATCTGTTGCTTGAACGTATGCACAGATCATTCAGCTTCTACGTACGACTGAGGTTGAAGTGAGTGATACCAGTGCCTGTACAAAACTCTTCAAAGTCGTGAGCGGTAAACTGTGGTCCGTTATCTGTAACCAACACTTCAGGCAAACCTTCTTAGCAAAAGTAGATGAGAAAGCCTGAATAGTACCACGCATTGCGAAAGGATATTTGATAATAGAGTCCACAACAACAATCCAATGTATGTTCCTAATGGGACCAGCAAAGTCAATATGCACTCGTTGTCACAGCGATTGAGACTGTGGCCAATATGAAAACGTTTGCGGCGGGGCTGATAAATTTTCATCTCCAACTCGACACTATGACATCATCTGTTCAATGTGGGCGTCCATGCACGGCCAAGTACAGTAACGACACCTTAACAATTTAGTGCGTACAATTTCCCAAGCTCCTTGGTGGAGCAATCGCAACACATATGTTTACAACACTTTGGGAATAAGCACAGTTTGCAATAAAATCACACCGTACTGGATGGAGAGGCTATGCCGACGAGTGAACTATTGGCGCACAGAGGAATTCCGAATGTTTTTCACTTGACTAGTCCAAGCAGGACAGATGAAGTGTAATAAAAGATTGATGTCACGGTCTGCTTCCGTGGCCTGTGATGTTTTCCTGTAGTTCAGTGGAAAATTCTGTAACAGTTCAGTCACCTGCACATCGATCTGTCAATACGACGCAGCAGTATCATCGAATTCAGAATCGGAACCAACAGGAGGGCGAGGAAGGGCGTCAGCATTTGCATGCTTCCATGTAGGCCGGTACAGTATTTCGTACTGCTAAAACTCTAAACTCCATCCGGACATGCCATGAAGGTCCAACAATACTGACCGGCCGCCGTGTCATTCTCAGCCTAGAGATGTCAGTGGATGCGGATATGGAGTGGCATGTGGTCATCACACCGCTCTCCCGGCCGTATGTCAGTTTACGAGGCGTTAGCCGCTACTTCTCAATCAAGCAGCTCCTCAGTTTTGCCTCACAAGGGCTGAGTGCACCCCGCTTGCCAACAGCGCTAGGCAGACCGAATGGTCACCTATCCAAGCGCTAGCCTAGCCCGACAGCGCTTAATTTCGGTGATCTGACGGGAACCGGTGTTACCACTGCCGCAAGGCCCTTGGCCTTCGCACTGCTACTACGGCAGTAACAAAGCCCAACGTGGCTGCTTCTTAGCCATGCGTAACGGAACAGGTCTAGACGGATGAAACAAAGACAAATGGTTTATGGTTTGTCATTAGGAAAAGTATCCGACCGAACAGATAGCGGTGAAATTTTGTCACGCCATAGATAATAACGATAGCTTCCTTCTCGATTTGGTAACAGTTACGTTCAGCCTTGGTCAATAACTTGGAGCGAAAGCCGTAGGCCTGTCCTGTGAACCAAATCTATGCGAGGGCATAGCTCCGATTTCGTACGAAGAAGTGTCTACTGCCGAAACCACAGGCTTAGCGGGATCGATACGAACAAGGTACATGTCACTCAACAAAGCTTTTTTTTAGTTTCTGAAATGCATCATAACACTCTTTGGAACCAACAAAATGCACATTCTTCCGGTTCAAATTATGCAAAGGAGCTGCGGTCTGGTCTGTGTTGGGTATTTACCCTATATATCGGCTTACCGAGAATTGACTGCAATTACGTCACGTTCCGCGGGGCAGGGAGGTCCCAGATGGCCAGTAAATGCGAGTGAAGGGGGTGAACACCTTAGTTATTAAAACATGGGTGATGTACAGAATTTATGACTGGAAAAATGCATATTATTCCTCTCCACAAGTCAAACTTGCAGCTGTAAGCACTGGAAAAATCGTAGGAAGATTATTGATATGTTCCTCCGGTGTACGTCCTGACCCCATAATATTGTCCAAGTAATTTAAAGAGAATGGAACTTTTGCAGTAAGCTGTTCTAAGCAGCGTTGGAATGTGGCAGGCGCAGAAGCGCTGCCAAAGGATAAGCACGAAAATTGGGGAAACCCTAAATCTGTGTTACCACAAAAAATTTCTGAGGCTCCTCATCTAGCGGAATTTGCAAATGCGCAACAATTAAGTCAATTTTTGAAAAAACAGCGGCTAACACCCAGACTCTCCATTAATTCCTCAGGGAGAGGCAACGGATAAGTATCAATTATTGCTTGTGGACTCACAGTGGACCTAAAGTCAACACAAAGACGAAGTCTTCCAGTAGGCTTTGGTAAGATCACTAAGCCCATTGACTAGCCTGGATAGGAGCAATAACACCTCTATCATACTCTTCTTTAAGTTCATTTGCCACTTTGCCTCTAAGTGCAAGACGAAAGAGACACGCCCGAAAAAAGTTAGGATGCACATTGTCCTTCATTGTAACGTGCACCACAAAATTATTTGTTCTGCCAAGCCTTTCAGAAAATAAATTATGAGACTCCACAATCAATTGAGTTACACTTTCTTTCGAGTTGAAAGCATAAATAGAAAATACATCGTCCTGAATACGAAGCCCAAACAAATGGAAAGAATCTAACCCAACAATATTTTCAAACTCGCGAACGAAAAATTGTAAATATCACTGTTCTGGTGTGAAGCTGGAATGTGGCAACCAAATTGTTAGTTCTAAGCACTGGGATGTCCTGACCGTTATACGGACTAAGTTGGGGGCCAGATTTTATCAAGTATAACGTATCCAACTGTTCATAAGTGGAGCGATTAAGTAACATAGCGGATGTTGCACACAACGTCCGGCACATAAACAGTTTTTCGGACTGTCATTGTACCACACTTACGTGAGTGCACGTGTGCCGCATTCTTTTTCTGTTGCAAGCACAGAGACTGTACATGAAACATCTTCCCACAAGCAGAGCAAGTCGCGTTTCAGAAAGGGAAATTTTGTCTTTTATGCCTGGAATAGCAGCGGGGGACACGATTTCACAGCAGACGCTCTCGTCGACGTTTGTTTACTCTGGCCATGGCGTGGTAGCCAATTTACCCGTGTTGGTCGGATGCAAGGCATTACACTGCAAGTTGGAGCTACCTCAAAGTTTTCCATGGCACAATGACACGAGTCCTGATGTTCAATAATTTGTAGCTCTTGTTTCAAAGCAGGATAGGAATGTTTGGGAATTTGTTCGTGAATCCTACTGTCTTGCACATTGTATGTAGTTGCATCAAGAATCATTGCGACACTACAGCACTGTCCACAGCTACATTGAAAACACTCTCGTGTCAAATTCTGAAGTTCAGTGACCCACTGATGGTATGCCTGTTCTGGCATTTTGCGCAGTCGAGAGAGCGAGCTGGGGCAACCTGTACCTGATTCTCGTAATTATGAGTGATGGTGGAACGAAATCTTGAAAACTAGCAACTCCGGCCTACTGGTCAGGGACAACTTCTGAGTGAGGCGGTGAACTCCAGTCCCGGCCGTCGATAAGAAATAAAGTCTAAAAGTACCTTGATGTATGTGTGTGTGTGTGTGTGTGTGTGTGTGTGTGTGTGTGTGTGTGTGTGTGTGTAGTGTGTATTAAACCGAGCATCTAGAAACGACGGAGAGGTTTCGTCCCACCGTAGCCCTCAGTGGTTCACAGACCCACAACAGGCCACAGCAGTCCACCCACGGCACCGCCACCACACACGGCTCATACCAGACGAGTGTATCCCCAATGTTTGCGTGGTAATTACGGTGTACGCGTACGAGGAGACAGATTTTGCGCAGCAATCACCAACGTAGTGTAACTGAGGCAGAATAAGGGGGACCAGACCGCATTCACCGAGGAAGATGGAAAAGCGCCTTGATAACCATCCAGTGTGGCCGGCACACCGGACCTCGACACTAATCCATCGGGTGGATTCGTGCCGGAAACCGGCACGCATTGCCGCTCGGGAAGCAGCGGGTTAGACCGCGCGGTTAGCTGGGCGGGCACCTTGATGTGCAGCTCAATGAGCGTCGTATTGAGATACTACTCGTTCCATTCCTCCTGTTGTTCACGGAAAGCTCGAAAAGCGGGACTGGATGGAGGCAGCGCCGTGTGTGTGGCCAAGTTATTGGTTCAAATGGTTCAAATGGCTCTGAGCACTATGGGACATAACATCTAGGTCTAGAACCTAGAACTACTTAAACCTAACTAACCTAAGGACATAACACACTCCATGCCCGAAGCAGGATTCGAACCTGCGACAGTAGCAGTCGTGCGGTTCCGGACTGAAGCGCCTAGAACCGCTCGGCCACGGCTGCCGGCTGCCAAGTTAATGCAGCAGCAGCTTGTGCATTAATGAGCTGCTTGACTGCAGTCGTCAACTACGACATTTGGTGCTTCTGAAACTGAATAAACTGCATTACATGAAAGAGAGCAGAAGCTGTCGTCGTAGGCGCAGTTGGTGTAAGAGGCGGGTTAGAGGCCATGTAATGAGAGGAGCGCCGCTACAAAATAATTATTCACAAATAGCGAAAGCGGTGCGGCTAGTCTGCAATAACGAACACAATTAGTAGCAATGCGCCTGTGAAAGGATAGAAAGAAATATTAGTGACTCGCTGTGACGGAGCAGCCTAGACCGAAGGCTTCATTGGTGCTGAAATCTTCTGCGCAAAATGTTGTATTGGCTACTGTTAGAGTTAGCACCGATACAGACAGGGAAAGGGGAAAAGTTTCGATGGCCAGTAGAGGGAATCCAAATTCATCGGTACTAAACACTTTTTAATTAATAGAAAACTTCATTTCTGTTAAAGGAACAAACGAAACTTAACATGATTCCTGTGCCTCCTGTGCCTGCTACATGCAAGTACTTTACACTATTAATACTCGCAGAGCGTTGGCTAGGTGTTGGCTGTCCAGTAATCAGTCCTGGTGCTCTCAAAGATTGGACCGAACTGGGTCGACCAGTGAGGGAGGCTCGTTAAGTTAGCGTTGACAGCTCTGTCTTCCTCGAGTCCTCGAGGTGTCGCGCTGCCCACTGTTTCCATTGCCTTGTGGGTCGGCGGCTTCTTGATGCCGTTTTGCGGCGCTGCGCTGGTCGTGGAGTCGATGCGTTAGGACTGCACGATAAGTGCTTCTGATTATTGCTCCTGTGCTGTTGTCAGAGTTTCCAATTATGAATAAGTTTCTAACAAGAAAGAAGAGGAAAATCAATTCTGATTCATCCGCTACTGTTAAAGGAAGTTAAAAATGTGTACATGCTACTAGAATAACTTCATTGCCTGCCTATAGCAGTTTAACGCCAGCATTGAATTCTTTTTATTTGGGGGCTGGAAAAAGTTTGTGGCCGCAATAATTCAGTATTTCACAAGGCAGTGGAGCGATAAGTACACAATGTGATCACAATTTTCCGGACACCTGGCTGAAAATGACTTACAAGTTCGTGGCGCGCTCCAGCAGTAATGCTGGAATTCAGTATGGTGTTGACTCATCCTTAGCCTTGATGACAGCTTCCACTCTCGCAGACATACGTTCAGTCAAGTAATGGAAGGTTTCTTGGGGAATGGTAGGCCATTGTTCAAGGAGTGCTGCACTGAGGAGAAGTATCAATGTTGGTCGGTAAGAGGTGGCACGAAATCGGCGTTCCAAAACATCCCAAAGGGGTTCCATAGGCTTCAGTTGAGGACTCTGTACAAGTCAGTCCATTATAGAGATGTTATTGTCGTGTAAGCACTCCTCCACAGGCCGTGTATTACGAACAGTTGTCGATCGTGTTGAAATATGCAATGGCCATCCCCATATTGCTCTTCAACACTGGGAAGCAAGAAGGTGCTTAAAACATCAATATAGGCCTGTGCTGTGATAGTGACACTTAAAACAACAGGGGCGCAAGCCCTCTCCATGAGAAACACGACCACACCATAACACCACCGCCTCTGAATTTTACTGTTGGCTCTACACACGCTGGCAGATGACGTTCACTGAGCATTTGCCATACCCACAACTGCCATCGGATCGCCAAAATGTGTACCGTGACTCGTCAATCCACAAAACGTTTTTCCGCTGTTCAATCGACCAATGTTTACTCTCCTTACACCAAGCGAGGCGTCGTTTGGCATTTACCGTCGGATGTGTGGCATACAAGCAGGCGCTCGACCACGAAATCCAAGTTTTCTCACCTCCCGCCTAACTGTCAAATGTTCAGATGGCTCTGAGCACTACGGGACTTAACATCTATGGTCATCAGTCCTCTATAACTTAGAACTACTTAAAGCTAACCTACCTAAGGACATCACACAACACCCAGTCATCGCCTAACTGCCTTAGTATTTGCAGTGGGTTCTGATTCAGTCTGGAATTCCTTTATGATGGCCTGCATTGATGTCTGCCTATTACACGTTACGACTCTCTTCAACTGTGGGCGGTCTCTGTCAGTCAACAGACGACTTCGGCCGCTTTTGTGTTTTACGTGTCCCTTTACGTTTTCACTTCAGTATCACATTGAAAAATGTGGACCTAGGAATGTTTAGGAGTGTGGAAATCTCGCGTACAGTCGTATGACACAAATGACAACAAATGATGTTACCACTTTCGAAGTCCGTGAGTTACGCGGAGCGTTACATTCTGCTTTCTCATGACGTCTAATGACTTCTGAGGTTGCCGATAGGGAGTACCTGGCAGTGGGTGGCAGCACAAGGCACTTAATATGAAAAATGTATGTTTTTGATAACATAGTGTATCATTACAAATATATTTAAATTAAAATCATTGATTTAAGTACACTTTGATTTGGTTCAAAATGATTCTGAGCACTATGGGACATCTGAGGTCATCAGTCCCCTAGACTTACAACTACTTAAACCTAAGGACATCACACACATCCAGGCAGGATTCGAACCTGCGACCGTAGCAGTCGCGCGATTCCGGACTGAAGCGCCTAGAACCGCTCGGCCACCACGGCCGGCTCACTTTGATTCGCATGTGTCGGCCAAAAATCATGTTGATCAACAAAAATATCATACAAAGGTCGGTAGTGTTCCATTATTTAAAAAAATTCTGAATATTCTACACTCCTGGAAATGGAAAAAAGAACACATTGACACCGGTGTGTCAGACCCACCACACTTGCTCCGGACACTGCGAGAGGGCTGTACAAGCAATGATCACACGCACGACACAGCGGACACACCAGGAACCGCGGTGTTGGCCGTCGAATGGCGCTAGCTGCGCAGCATTTGTGCACCGCCGCTGTCAGTGTCAGCCAGTTTGCCGTGGCATACGGAGCTCCATCGCAGTCTTTAACACTGGTAGCATGCCGCGACAGCGTGGACGTGAACCGTATGTGCAGTTGAGGGACTTTGAGCGAGGGCGTATAGTGGGGAAACTTTATTGACACATTCCTGGGGTCAGATACATCACATGATCACACTGACAGAACCACAGGCACATAGACACAGGTAACAGAGCATGCACAATGTCGGCACTAGTACAGTGTATATCCACCTTTCGCAGCAATGCAGGCTGCTATTCTCCCATGGAGACGATCGTAGAGATGGTGGATGTAGTCCTGTGGAACGGCTTGCCATGCCATTTCCACCTGGCGCCTCAGTTGGACCAGCGTTCGTGCTGGACGTGCAGACCGCGTGAGACGACGCTTCATCCAGTCCCAAACATGCTCAATGGGGGACAGATCCGGAGATCTTGCTGGCCAGGGTAGTTGACTTACACCTTCTAGAGCACGTTGGGTGGCACGGGATACATGCGGACGTGCATTGTCCTGTTGGAACAGCAAGTTCCCTTGCCGGTCTAGGAATGGTAGAACGATGGGTTCGATGACGGTTTGGATGTACCGTGCACTATTCAGTGTCCCCTCGACGATCACCAGAGGTGTACGGCCAGTGTAGGAGATGGCTCCCCACACCATGATGCCGCGTGTTGGCCCTGTGTGCCTCGGTCGTATGCAGTCCTGTTTGTGGCGCTCGCCTGCACGGCGCCAAATATGCATTCGACCATCACTGGCAGCAAGGCAGAAGCGACTCTCATCGCTGAAAACGACACGTCTCCATTCGTCCCTCCATTCACGCCTGTCACGACACCACTGGAGGCGGGCTGCACGATGTTGGGGCGTGAGCGGAAGACGGCCTAACGGTGTGCGGGACCGTAGCCCAGCTTCATGGAGACGGTTGCGAATGGTCCTCGCCGATACCCCAGGAGCAACAGTGTCCCTAATTTGCTGGGAAGTGGCGGTGCGGTCCCCTACGGCACTGCGTAGGATCCTACGGTCTTGGCGTGCATCCGTGCGTCGCTGCGGTCCTGTCCCAGGTCGACGGGCACGTGCACCTTCCGCCGACCACTGGCGACAACATCGATGTACTGTGGAGACCTCACGCCCCACGTGTTGAGCAATTCGGCGGTACGTCCACCCGGCCTCCCGCATGCCCACTATACGCCCTCGCTCAAAGTCCGTAAACTGCACATACGGTTCACGCCCACGCTGTCGCGGCATGCTACCAGTGTTAAAGACTGCGATGGAGCTCCGTATGCCACGGCAAACAGGCTGACACTGACGGCGGCGGTGCACAAATGCTGCGCAGCTAGCGCCATTCGACGGCCAACACCGCGGTTCCTGGTCTGTCCTCTGTGCCGAGCGTGTGATCATTGCTTGTACAGGCCTCTCGCAGTGTACGGAGCAAGTATGGTGGGTCTGACACACCGGTGTCAATGTGTTCTTTTTTCCATTTCCAGGAGTGTATATTCTCTGTCCCTCTTTAGTCCAAAAGTCCTGTCGCTAATAGTCACAGTGGCTTAAAAAATAGCGCTCGTCCGAGCCTGCTCGCTTACTCAGTTCAGATCCAGACTGAAAGAAAAAGGGTGTATGGTTTGCCAAAATACAGCATTTCTATGTAAGGAGATTATATCTACACATCTCCGCATGGTAAAAACTACGGGATCATCCACCTCCTCCCTCCCCCTACCCCCCCCCCCCCCCCCCCTTCTGAGAAATTCTCAGCCACGTTATTGGTTAGATGCAAGAGATAGTTTATCCTGCCCTCAGCAATAATTTTCGGCCACTTAGAATGAGTAATGTTGGCGCTGTATTATTTTTGACGAATTAGAGCAGAGGACGTTGTACAGTTTCCACCAGTAAGAGCAGTTTGTGCCGATGCCACTGTAACAGGAATTTTGCTTCGCAATCCTGATATTATAAGACGATAATACAATATAAACCACAAACATACATAAATCGTCTGCGAGCATGGAACTGCTTTGCGGAGCGAATCCTGTGTTATAGAATAAATTTATGTACGAGACAAACACTCTCTGAGAGAGGTAGTGCTGATACAGTGAGCACTGTGTGTGATATATGATGAATTCTATGGAAGACAGAGTCCGCTAGAGCAGATGCTGTACCGCAGTATACCGCAGTGAAGTCCTGTGCGCCATTTAATAAAACTTTTTCCTGAAAAATACTTTCTGTGGAAACAATGCTCCTGAAACTAATACATCAACAGTAGAATATTTTGTGCTATATTATGAAGATATATGCACCACACCCTCTGCAGCTGGACGCTGCTCCACATTACTGGCATTGATTCAACCACAGCAGAATCCTGTGCGGCAGACAACGTCCACCAGAGCGTATGGTACTGTACATTAATACAGGTGGAGCAGGGTTCTGTGTGCTGAATAACTGATTTGAAGTACATGTAATGTAACAAATGCGCTAGTTATATATTTACGCTACACTCTGCTGGATGTGTGAAATTCAGGGATTAGCCGAGCGGTCTAAGGCGCTGCAGTCATGGACTGTGCGGCTGATCCCAGCAGACGTTCGAGTCCTCCATCGGGCATGAGTGTGTGTGTGTGTGTGTGTGTGTGTGTGTGTGTGTGTGTGTGTGTGTTTGTCCTTAGGATAATTTAGGTTAAGTAGTGTGTAAGCTTAGGGACTGATGACCTTAGCAGTTAAGACCTATAAGATTTCACACACATTTGAACATTTGTGTTAAATTCAGTGCATGTGCTCGTTCTATTGTTCAGAGCGTCTCAGTGTGAGCGCATCAGCAGGATATTTCTACATCTACATGACTACTCTGCAATTCACCTTTAAGTGCTTGGCAGAGGGTTCATCGAACCACAATCATACTATCTCTCTACTATTCCACTCCCGAGCAGCGAGCGGGAAAAACGAACACCTAAACCTTTCTGTTCGAGCTCTGATTTCTCTTATTTTATTTTGATGATCATTCCTACCTATGTAGGTTGGGCTCAACAAAATATTTTCGCATTCGGAAGAGAAAGTTGGTGACTGAAATTTCGTAAAAAGGTCTCGCCGTGACGAAAAACGTCTATGCTGTAATGACTTCCATCCCAACTCGTGTATCATATCTTCCACACTCTCTCCCCTATAACGTGATAATACAAAACGAGCTGCCCTTTTTTGCACCCTTTCGATGTCCTCCGTCAATCCCACCTGGTAAGGATCCCACACCGCACAGCAATATTCTAACAGAGGACGAACGAGTGTAGTGTAAGCTGTCTCTTTAGTGGACTTGTTGCATCTTCTAAGTGTCCTGGCAATGAAACGCAACCTTTGGCTCGCCTTCCCGACAATATTATCTATGTGGTCCTTCCAACTGAAGTTGTTCGTAATTTTAACACCCAGGTACTTAGTTGAATTGACAGCCTTGAGAATTGTACTATTTATCGAGTAATCGAATTCCAACGGATTTCTTTTGGAACTCATGTGGATCATCTCACACTTTTCGTTATTTAGCGTCAACTGCCACCTGACACACCATACAGCAATCTTTTCTAAATCGCTTTTCAACTGATACTGGTCTTCGGATGACCTTACTAGACGGTAAATTACAGCACCATCTGCGAACTGTCTAAGAGAACTGCTCAGATTGTCACCCAGGTCATTTATATAGATCAGGAACAGTAGAGGTCCCAGGACGCTTCTCTGGGGAACACCTGATATCACTTCAGTTTTACTCGATGATTTTTCGTCTATTACTACGAACTGCGACCTTCCTGACAGGAAATCACGAATCCAGTCGCACAACTGAGACGATACCCCATAGCTCCGCAGCTTGATTAGAAGTCGCTTATGAGGAACGGTGTCAAAAGCTTTCCGGAAATCTAGAAATACGGATTCAACTTGAGATCCCCTGTCGATAGCAGCCATTACTTCGTGCGAATAAAGAGCTAGCTGCGTTGCACAAGAGCGATGTTTTCTGAAGCCATGCTGATTACGTGTCAATAGATCGTTCCCTTCGATGTGATTCATAATGTTTGAATACAGTATATGCTCCAAAACCCTACTGCAAACCGACGTCAATGATATAGGTCTGTAGTTAAATGGATTACTCCTACTACCGTTCTTGAACACTGGTGCGACCTGCGCAATTTTCCAGTCTGTAGGTACAGATCTATCGGTGAGCGAGCGGTTGTATATGAGTGCTAAGTAGGGAGCTATAGTATCAGCGTAATCTGAAAGGAACCTAATCGGTATACAATCTGGACCTGAAGACTTGCCCGTATCAAGCGATTTGAGTTGCTTCGCAACCCCTAGGGTATCAACTTCTAAGAAACTCATGCTAGCAGATGTTCGTGTTTCAAATTCTGGAATATTCCATTCGTCTTCCCTGGTGAAGGAATTTCGGAAAACTGCGTTCAATAACTCCGCTTTAGCGGCACAGTCGTCGATAACAGTACCATCGGCACTGCGCAGCGAAGGTATTGACTGCGTCTTGCCGCTTGTGTACTTTACATACGACCAGAATTTCTTCGGATTTTCTACCAAATTTCGAGACAATGTTTCGTTGTGGAACCTATTAAAGGCATCTCGCATCGAAGTACGTGCCAAATTTCGCGCGTCTGTAAATTTTAGCCCATCTTCGGGATTTCGCGTTCTTCTGAACTTCGCATGCTTTTCCGTTGCCTCTGCAACAGCGTTCGGACCTTTTTTGTGTACCACGGGGGATCAGTTCCATCTCTTACCAATTTATGAGGTATGAATATCTCAATTGCTGTTGCTACTATATCTTTGAATTTGAGCCACATCTCGTCTACATTCGCATCGTCAGTTCGGAAGGAATGGAAATTGTCGTTTAGGAAGGCTTCTAGTGGCACTTTATCTGCTTTTTTAAATAAAATTATTTTGCGTTTGTTTCTGATGGATTTGGAAGAAATGGTATTGAGCCTAGCTACAATGACCTTGTGATGACTAATCCCTGTATCAGTCATGATGCTCTCTATCAGCTCTGGATTGTTTGTGGCTAAGAGGTCAAGTGTGTTTTCGCAACCATTTACAATTCACGTGGGTTCGTGGACTAACTGCTTCTAGCTATCCCCTTAAAGAAATGCAGATGCTGTGAAAAGTGGACACATTTTACCATACAAAGAGCAACGGTCAATGTGCTTGAAACCTTTTACAGCATGTCAGCAGTGTTATAGGAGTCTTACAGGAGTCCTAACATCATGAGGAGAGCTGCGGGGGGAGGGGGCGGAATGCCGTGGTGAGCACCCGTTTATGTTCGAGAGCAGAAAGAGAGCGTCATTGACAATAAAGCGTAGTCAGGAGAGGAAGGCAGGCGTGGGCTTGACTTGCAGTACAGACAGCCGGGTGGCGGCTGTTACGTCAGGGGAGAGACTTTGGCGGCCCCAGCTCTATGTATTGGTGCCGAAAGTCCTTTCGATGACGTCAAAGTTTTACGCTTGGGAATCTCACCTTAGGTCCACCTGAAGTACTCGCTGGCTCACAGGGGTCAGCTCTCAGCCCCCATTTGGGAGACAGGAGTCGGCAGCATCGGTGTCTCCCACAGGTATGGGATGAGCAGCAGCAATGGCCTTCCCACCTTTCCAAGGTAGGTGATGGGCTATTTTCAGGAGATGCAGATCAATTCTCCAGCATACCTGCAGAGTGATGGCAGCCTCTGAGCCCCGTCAGCGTTGTCTCGGAAGTTAGCAGTGCCGCTGGCAGCAGCAGCGCCCTTTAAGCAAGGCTCGTGGTTACATAGATGATCAAAGACAGCTAGGGATGCCAAGGGTCGACCCCCATAGCCCCCTCTCACACTGGATAGCTGCAACAGACAAAAGGTCTGAGATACACACTCAGTAGTCAGCAATCAGCATTCAGCAGTCAGACATTTGTTAAGAAGGGTGGGGTACTTATGTTGGCACTCCCTTTGTGCACTGCAGCACTGGGCATGGTAATGACATCACGTGATCTGGTTTTCCCTCGTTGTCAGATCTCCTAGTGACTTAAGACTTTTGCAACTTCACATTTCAGATGCTGTTTTCTGTTGATTTGGCGACTAGATACTTATTGTGGCACTGCAACTAGCTTTCCACGAGACACTCTGCTTTGTCACTAGTATTATGGTATCTCTCGGTTTCCATGATGTCAGTTACCTTTGCTAGTCATTCACTCATGCTGCGATAGTTTATGCGTTCGCTGCAGCTCAATCAGCATATGCTTGCAGATGGAAGTCCACTGGTAATCGACACAGGTGGTTCAAATTTCAGAGGCTGCCAAGGTAGAATTTGGGCGAATTTTTAGTGTCTGACAGGGATTCTATCCTGGGGCATAACAGCATGTATGCCTCTGATAAGCAATACTCCCTCTTCTTGTCAGTAATAGATACAAACTCAAATCACTGCTATGGTGCACAGCCAATTTGCCAGTGTAAGCAGAGGTAGTACTAGCCAGCCAGCCATATGGTCATGCGTGCTGCAATCAAATAGCCCTACTACGGTGTTTATTTTGCACATTCAATGAAGATGTGGAGGTCCCAAGACCCAACTTTCTTTTATGACTGGTACATATACTTTGAAATATTACTGTACTGAAATGATAAAAATGTTATAATTAAGATGGTTTAATGTATTAATCATTCAGACTGCATAATAGAGTAGTATCACAATGAATTATCGAATTATATAATTATGTGTGTGTTAATTTAACTAAATTATGGCTAACTTTTACTAACAGTTTTTACAAGTGTGTGTAAGATTTCTCTTGCAAATGAATTTTGTTACACTTAACACATTTAACTGACCTTCCGTTATTAGCTTTTCTACATACTTCTCTTACTTCTAGGATCATTTTCTTCCAATATTGAGTATGAAGGTTCAAATGATATTCTTCTCTTTACAGCTTGCCTTACAGCATTTCCTCTTAGAAATTAGCCTTGTCTCTTCATATCTCTATCAATTAGCTCCTCTCCAAAAATGTCCAAGAACTGTTTTCTTTCTCTACGGCGTTTGCTTTCCATCGGGGGTTGCCTTATATAGCACGTAGGAGTTATAAGCAGTTATGTTGATTATATATCTTTGTGGACACAACAATAGCCACATCTTTGTTTGTCTTCCTCGTTACTGTATAATTTAGCACCATCTTGTTCAGTGTGTGCACAGCTCCATTCCTAGCTTTGTAGTGTAAAATAATCTGTTGTTTTCTCTTGGTGCCTTAAGTGAATTTTGCATTGTGGTGCAGAGTGCTTTGGCCAATAAAACATTTGTTTTTCGTAGTAATGTATGATACAAGCGTTGTATCCTCTGTGAAACCAAATGTTGAGGTGTGTTACGAACACCCCTAGAAGGCAACATTTTTAGTGGGACCGAAGGTTCGTTTTTTCTCACCGTTCTAATCATTGTGATGTTTCTGTTCATCAGTATTTGTCCTACCTCGTAACACGTGAAAAATTTGATGCTGGTGATGTTATGCCGATCCAGGCCATAAAATAAGTAAGTTACAACCCTTAGACCTTGGTTGTTTGGAGAGTCACTACCTGATCAATTTTCAGTATATGGCTGAATTTTTCCGACAGAAATTGTTTCTTTGTCACAAAGTACATAAAACTTGATGCCAAACTTTCCTGATTTAATAAGCATGCACTGGTGGAAAGGGCAGCTTCCGATGAATGCAGTAAGTTTTTCATCTGCTTTAACAAAGATATTAGGACTGTATAATTCTGTTAGTATCTCTACCCAGTCTCCCACAAATCCCTTGGAAACAAGCTGTGTGTTACCTATCGTAGGACCGTTAACTCATATACCATTTAGGAAGCACAATCACAATGTTATGCTAATCACACACAAGTGAGTTCGTATTGAATTTGTGCAAGGTGTCTAACGTAGACATATTATGGCCATGATATAAATTCTTTATGGGGTGGGTATCCCCTCATGTAGATAGATGTCTGCCTATTACACACTACGACTCTCTTCAATTATCGGTAGTCTCTGTCAGCCAACAGACGAGGTCGGCCGGTACGCTTTTGTGCTGTACGTGTCCCTTCACGTTTCCACTTCACTATTCCATCGGAAACAGTGGACCTAGGGATGTTTAGGAGTGTGGAAATCTCGCGTACATACGTATGACTCAAGCGACAGCTAATCATGTTCGAAGCCCGTTAAGATCCGCGGCGAACCCAATTCTGCTCTCTCATGATGTCTATGGAGTACCTGTCAGTATGTGTCAGCACAATCTACCTTATATGAAACTGATGTTTTTGGGGGTGTCCTGATACTTTTGACCACATAGTGTATCTAAAACAACTCCCGGTAAACGCGCGCCCTTGTCGTGAGGGTGGAAACTACCGCCTTAGTGTCTTAACCACATAATAGATATTCCGGGGATGGGCTTATGCCATAATGAGCTACTGTATTCATTCAGAAAAAAACTAGACGGGCATCGCGCTATCTGCGCGTGCGCCAGTCTCTCGCGCATTTACACTCTCACACAGAACGCACCCTAGTACTGAACAAAGCCAGTTCGAATACAGACACGACAGGCCACAAGAAACTGAAAGGCTCGATTCCTACGGACCAGACAGGTAACGAACTCGTCGAAATCTTTGCCCAGAACAGAAAACGATGACTTTGAGAACACATTGTAACATATACAGGAACATATCCAGGGACGTTGTCTGACGCGCAACCCTCATTCACAGAAAACAAACAAAATGAGACCTAGAGAATCACAAAAAACAACAAGAGCAACAAAAACAGAGATATTCGAGAGACTAACGAGCACATTAACATACAAAGAAAATTTCACAAAAATGAGAAGATCAAACCTAACAAAAACAGGAAACAGCGAATCACAGAGTTCCTATTCTAGAAACAGCTTGACATATGGCGTAAGTTATGATTGTCACTTCGTCGTTGTAGTCTATTGGATAGGTTCGGAACCCTAATTTCTCTTCTGTCACTGTTGTTACTACGGTTGTCTGCCCATCTGTTACCTCCCTGCCGGCAATGTCTTTGCTCGAGCCAGTATGTATCGAATGTACGATCATTGATTAGATTGAAGTCAGCTGATACCTATACTTGCTTAAAGAGAGTCCCTCTATCTAAGGGCTCACTTTCAGAGGACGTCACGTTTCCGAGTAGAGAAGAATTTAACATATTTCATAAAAATATAAGAGGTATCAGATATAAAGCTAGTGAACTGCTTAAAGATGCTCTGAATTTATTGGTATTGACAGTTGAGTGACTTCTTTACCAGGATACAGATTAGCTGCCTGTTCTTAAAGGAGTTCCTTGCGGGGTGGGGGAGTGGCTATGTACGTGAAAAACGGTATTCCATTTGAGTCCATAGTCGTATCACGGCACTGCACTGAACGAATATTTGAATGTTGAACAGGGGCAGTTGAATTTAGTGAAACTAAACTACTAATTTTTTTTTTTTTTAAGGTTCCGTAACTCTGACTTCAGAGCATTTCTCTTGATTCACTTTGTAGGAAGGACCAGAAATTAGTTACATGTGGTGACTTCAATATAAATATTGTATATGATGGTGCAAGGAAGATGATTTTGGTAGATGTACTAAATTCATATGATCTGATGCAAAATGTGTGTTTTCCAACAAAGAAGCATGGGAACAGTAGCACAGCCTAAGACAATACTTCTCTTCATTATTCATTACTAGATGGGCATTCTGTTAGTAAAAGGGTGAATGACCTTTTAGACCTGATGCACAAATTTTAACACTAAAAGGCTTTTGTACTCAAACAAATGTCACATACAATGTAGGGAAGTTAGTCCATGATCAATAGAGAGTTTTTTAAACCTTGTCACGGATTGAGAGTGGCAGGATGTTTATTAAGCCGATAACAGAGATGATAAATATAAGTCTTTGCTTAACACATTTCTCATTCTCTTTGACACTTTCTTTCCGTTAGAACGTTCTAAACGGGTTACTAGCAGTAATAGGCAGCCCAGGTGCCTGACTAGTGGAATAACGTGTTCAAGTAGAACAAAGCAGGAATTATATCAAAATGTTAGAAATAGTCACAATCGACCTACTGTAGCCCATTACGAACAGTATTGTAATGTGCATCAGTTGTAGAATTTTGGAACACGTATTATGTTCGAGTATAGTGACTTTTCTGGAGACTAGAAATCTACTCTGTAGGAATCAGCATGGGTTTCGAAAAAGACGGTCGTGTGAAACCCAGCTCGCGCTATTCGTCCACGAGACTCAGAGGGCCATAGACACGGGTTCACAGGTAGATGCCGTGTTTCTTGACTTCCGCAAGGCGTTTGACACAGTTCCCCACAGTCGCTTAATGAACAAAGTAAGAGCATACGGACTATCAGACCAATTGTGTGATTGGATTGAGGAGTTCCTAGATAACAAAACGCAGCATGTCATTCTCAATGGAGAGAAGTCTTCCGAAGTAAGAGTGATTTCAGGTGTGCCGCAGAGGAGTGTCATAGGACCGTTGCTATTCACAATATACATAAATTACCTGGTGGATGACATCGGAAGTTCACTGAGGCTTATTGCAGATGATGCTGTTGTGTATCGAGAGGTTGCAACAATGAAAAATTGTACTGAACTGCACGAGGATCTGAGCCGAATTGACGCA
Source organism: Schistocerca gregaria (assembly GCF_023897955.1). Taxonomy (NCBI): domain Eukaryota; kingdom Metazoa; phylum Arthropoda; class Insecta; order Orthoptera; family Acrididae; genus Schistocerca; species Schistocerca gregaria. The sequence goes on from NC_064931.1 coordinate 423,445,288, forward strand.
TGGTGCAGGGAATGGCAATTGAATCTCAGTGTAGACAAGTGTAATGTGCTGCGAATACATAGAAAGGTCCGAACGCTGTTGCACAGGCAACGGAAAAAGCATGCGAAGTTCGGAAAAGCGCGAAATCCTGAAGATGGGCTAAAATTTACAGGCGCGCGAAATTTGGCACGTACTTCGATGCGAGATGCCTTTAATAGGTTCCACAACGAAACATTGTCTCGAAATTTGGTAGAAAATCCGAAGAAATTCTGGTCGTATGTAAAGTACACAAGCGGCAAGACGCAGTCAATACCTTCGCTGCGCAGTGCCGATGGTACTGTTATCGACGACTGTGCCGCTAAAGCGGAGTTATTGAACGCAGTTTTCCGAAATTCCTTCACCAGGGAAGACGAATGGAATATTCCAGAATTTGAAACACGAGCATCTGCTAGCATGAGTTTCTTAGAAGTTGATACCCTAGGGGTTGCGAAGCAACTCAAATCGCTTGATACGGGCAAGTCTTCAGGTCCAGATTGTATACCGATTAGGTTCCTTTCAGATTACGCTGATACTATAGCTCCCTACTTAGCACTCATATACAACCGCTCGCTCACCGATAGATCTGTACCTACAGACTGGAAAATTGCGCAGGTCGCACCAGTGTTCAAGAACGGTAGTAGGAGTAATCCATTTAACTACAGACCTATATCATTGACGTCGGTTTGCAGTAGGGTTTTGGAGCATATACTGTATTCAAACATTATGAATCACATCGAAGGGAACGATCTATTGACACGTAATCAGCATGGCTTCAGAAAACATCGCTCTTGTGCAACGCAGCTAGCTCTTTATTCGCACGAAGTAATGGCCGCTATCGACAGGGGATCTCAAGTTGATTCCGTATTTCTAGATTTCCGGAAAGCTTTTGACACCGTTCCTCATAAGCGACTTCTAATCAAGCTGCGGAGCTATGGGGTATCGTCTCAGTTGTGCGACTGGATTCGTGATTTCCTGTCAGGAAGGTCGCAGTTCGTAGTAATAGACGAAAAATCATCGAGTAAAACTGAAGTGATATCAGGTGTTCCCCAGGGAAGCGTCCTGGGACCTCTACTGTTCCTGATCTATATAAATGACCTGGGTGACAAGCTGAGCAGTTCTCTTAGACAGTTCGCAGATGGTGCTGTAATTTACCGTCTAGTAAGGTCATCCGAAGACCAGTATCAGTTGAAAAGCGATTTAGAAAAGATTGTTATGGTGTGGCGGGTGGCAGTTGACGCTAAATAACGAAAGGTGTGAGGTGATTCACATGAGTTCCAAAAGAAATCCGTTGGAATTCGATTACTCGATAAATAGTACAATTCTCAAGGCTGTCAATTCAACTAAGTACCTGGGTGTTAAAATTACGAACAACTTCAGTTGGAAGGACCACATAGATAATATTGTCGGGAAGGCGAGCCAAAGGTTGCGTTTCATTGGCAGGACTCTTAGAAGATGCAACAAGTCCACTAAAGAGACAGCTTACACTACACTCGTTCGTCCTCTGTTAGAATATTGCTGTGCGGTGTGGGATGCTTACCAGGTGGGATTGACGGAGGACATCGAAAGGGTGCAAAAAAGGGCAACTCGTTTTGTATTATCACGTTATAGGGGAGAGAGTGTGGAAGATATGATACACGAGTTGGGATGGAAGTCATTACAGCATAGACGTTTTTCGTCGCGGCGAGACCTTTTTACGAAATTTCAGTCACCAACTTTCTCTTCCGAATGCGAAAATATTTTGTTGAGCCCAACCTACATAGGTAGGAATGATCATCAAAATAAAATAAGAGAAATCAGAGCTCGAACAGAAAGGTTTAGGTGTTCGTTTTTCCCGCTCGCTGCTCGGGAGTGGAGTAGTAGAGAGATAGTATGATTGTGGTTCGATGAACCCTCTGCCAAGCACTTAAATGTGAATTGCAGAGTAGTCATGTAGATGTAGATCCCTTATCATTTAGCTACAAAATAGCAGGTCAGCAACTGGAAGCAGTTAATTCCATAAATTATCTGGGAGTACGCATTAGGAGTGATTTAAAATGGAATGATCATATAAAGTTGATTGTCGGTAAAGCAGATGCCAGACTGAGATTCATTGGAAGAATCGTAAGGAAATGCAATCCGAAAACAAAGGAAGTAGGTTACAGTACGCTTGTCCGCCCACTGCTTCAATACTGCTCAACAGTGTGGGATCCGTACCAGATAGGGTTGATAGAAGAGATAGAAAAGATCCAACGGAGAGCAGCGCGCTTCGTTACAGGATCATTTAGTAATCGCGAAAGCGTTACGGAGATGATAGATAAACTCCAGTGCAAGACTCTGCAGGAGAGACGGTCAGTAGCTAGGTACGGGCTTTTGTTAAAGTTTCGAGAACATACCTTCACCGACGAGTCAAGCAGTATATTGCTCCCTCCTACGTATATCTCGCGAAGAGACCATGAGGATAAAATCAGAGAGATTAGAGCCCACACAGAAGCATACCGACAATCCTTCTTTCCACGAACAATACGAGACTGGAATAGAAGGGAGAACTGATAGAGGTACTCAGGGTACCCTCCGCCAAACACCGTCTGGTGGCTTGCGGAGTATGGATGTAGATGTAGATGGAGATGTAGAATGTTATTAGGAAGGCCAAGAGTATGTGGTATGGAAATAGAATAGCCAATTCCAGAATAAAATTAAAGCCGTATGGTCAGTTGTGTAGAATGTGTGTGCTCAGCAGCACAAGGTCGACGATATAAAGTGAGTTCGTAGCAAAATATTTGTTACTGATAAATCAGATATATTTACAGTATTTAACAATCGTTATCTCAGCATTGCTGGTGAATTACTTAAAAATTTACTTTCGACAAGGAAACATAACTTTCTTGGAAAATGCGTTTCTGAGATTGATGTCTGAAATACCCCACTGAGATACAGACAAGGGGGAGATTGAGAAGGTAATTAAATCACTGAAGACTAAGGACTCTCATGGACCTGATGAAGTACCTTGCAGAATAACAAAGTACTGTACTCCACATGTTAGCCCTGTATTTAGACACATTTGTAATTTTTCCTTTAGGAATGGTCAGTTTCCTGAAAGATTAAAGTACTCAGTAGTGAAGCCGCTTTATAAAATGGGAGAAAGGAACAATGTGGACAATTTTAGACCTATATCTATGCCATCAGTGTTTATTAAAGTTACTGAAAAGGCGGTGTATGTAAGGATATTTGATCAAATTATATCACACGATTTGTTAGGAAGTGTAAATTTCGGCTTTAGAAAGTCGTTTAACAACAGAAAATGCTATAGTCTCTTTTCTCTGTGAGGCACTGGCTGGGTTAAACAAAAGGTTTCGAACACTAGGAATATTTTTTGATTTAACTAAGGCGTTTGATTGTGTTGAGCACAAAATATTGCTCCAGAAGCTGAACCATTACGGAATACTCGGAGTAGCTCACAATTGGTTAACCTCTTACTTTAACAATAGACAGCACAAGGTCATTATTCACAGTGTTAAGAATGGCTGTGATGTGGCGTCTGAGTGGGGTACAGTCAAGTGGGGGGTACCCCAGGGATCAGTGTTGTGGCCACTCCTGTTCCTTATTTATATAAATGATATGCCCTGTAGTACAACGGGTAACTCTAAAATATTTCTGTTTGCTGATGACAGTAGCTTGGTAGTAAAGGATGTTGTGTGAAACATAGGCCCGGTTTCAAATAGTGCAGTTCATGACCTAACTTCATGGCTTGTACAAAATAAAGAAACGATAAATCACTGTCAGACAAATTTTTTGCTGTTTCTAACACCGTTCAGCAAAACCTGTAATTTAAATTCGCAGAATGGGCATATGATAAGTGAAACTTAACAGTTCAAATTTCTAGGTGTTCAGATAGATAGTAAACTGTCGTGGAAAGCCTACGTTCAGGAACTTGTTCAAAGACTCAATACTGCCATTTTTCTATTCGAACGGTATCTGAAGTGAGTGACCGTTCGACACGAAAAATAGTTTCATTTGCTTATTTCCATTACCTTATGTCGTATGGTACTATATTCTGAGGTAAATCTTCCCATTCTAAAAAGATATTTTTGGTTGAGAAACGGACGGTTCGGACAATTAGTGGTCTACGCTCGCGAACCTCTTCTCGACCCCTCTACACGAGTCTGGGTATTTTGACATTGGCCTCTCAGTATATATACTCCTTACTGTCATTTCTTGTTAAAAATGTTAGCTTATTCCCAGGAAGAAGCAGATTTCACTCAGTTAATACTTGGCAGAAATAAAACCTGCATTCGGATCGGACGTCCGTAGCTCTTGTGCAGAAAGGTGCGCAGTATACTGATGCATTCATTTTGAATAAGCTACCGCTCGAATTCAAATATCTTAGGAGCAATCCACGCCCTCTCAAATCGAAACTGAAAAGATTCCTCATTGGTCTCTCGGTCTATTCTGTTGAGAAGTTCCTTGAGAAATTAAGCTGATTCTTGTTGTATTGCTGATTGCGGTTACTTAAACTTATGGATTGACTATTTTCGGGCTCATAAACATTATTTCTATCTTTCTTTACTTTTATGCTGTAATTTCATGTTCTTACAGGTTCCATGATCTAGGAGATTTGCTCCTCAATTTGATCCTACTTAACTTGACGCGTAAATAAATAAAAAAGTATTCTCAGCTCCGTAGTCCTGATCCCATGGCTCAGCTATGCTATTCTTTGCTGTTGCACACCTTGCGGTTCGTATCGCTAAGACCTCCTTTCGTTACTGTTGCAGTGTTACCCATTATTACCTTCGCTTCTCCTTCTTCTATCCCTTGCATTTTGTTTGTCAAACATAACTTGCAGTTCTGACAGCAAACATTTAAACGATTCAGTGTTATCATCGTACCCTCCAACAAATGCGTGATAGTAGTTGTTTGGGAGATTGCTAAAGCAAAACTGAATGATCTGAGACACATTACATGGGGAGTCGAAGAACTGATCGTTTCTAAGCAAAACGTCGATCATGTTGAGAGGGGTTTTGTATCCGGATGCTTATACATCATTATTTCTTACTTAATGCGATGTTGCATTTCTCGCAAAAAGTCTGTGGTGAGAAACGCGTCTCTAAATTCGTCAAACGAAGTGCAGCATGCTGCAACGTCTCTCATTTTCAGCACAGCGACAGCCTTCATGTGAGCACAAATAAATTTCAACTTCGAATTAATTGGCCACGAAGAGTGGAGTTGAAGAATACTCAGTATTGTAGAACACTCAGTATAATGTTTATTGAAACTGAACTACACTTCTCGAACAATCACTATATACACTCAAAGAAAAACAAATAACATGAAGACGACTATTCATCAAGAGCGCCACTGAGGTCCGTCGGAGCTGGTCCTAGCTCGGCGAGGAACTGACTGTACTGCTGTTGTTTTTTTTTCTTTACTGTAATTTTAATCACCTCAATACAAGGTGGGCTGGCAGCAGCATATTACCCTGCTCTTCAGCCTTGAGTGGTACAATAACATGACATATAGGTGGCACAGACAATACAATAAAAACGGCGGGCAAAAAATGTAGATACAAAAAAACAGTAAACATGAAGCCGTTTACGCTGAACGAAAAAAAACACTAACACTTGGTGACACAGCGCACATAAGACGGATGACTGCGACGGCACACGTGAACGGTGGTGGCGTGATGGCGAAAGGACACTGAACACAAAACGAAGGCACACACTGTACTGCTGCTGCGCTGACCTTATAAAACAGGCGGAGGTAGGCGGAGTTCTCCAACTTCCTGTGTCTGTGAGGCGACCTCTGCAGAAAAAGGTTCGCATTAGTCACTAGCAAGTTCTGTTCATTTTGAAGAATTGTTTCCCTCTTGGTAGCGCCTGCAAGTGCTTGTAGATGTTGTATGGCACACATGGGTGTCTTGCGTGTAGTCTGCCTGGCAGGGGCTGTCTGTGGCAGACGTAACAGGAGTGACTAGCTAAATTGTCACTATCAAATTTTGGGAAGTAAAGTATTTCCTACGCCTATGAAGTTCTGAGATTTCAAGAGGGACGGCAAGTGTTGGTGACTGAACGCTGGTGTTCCTTCCGCTCTCAAGCATGTCATAGGATTCGACATGTGGACAGGTTCGACGTGGTGTGTTGAATCACGCCTCCAGTGATCATCGTATAGACCAGAATTACCGCTAAGGGTGTGCTGTGTTGCTTCTCCCGTCCGTCTGGAATGGTTCTCCGAGCGCACATCGTTCGCGTCTCTGTTCGAATTGTGTGAGCCGCCGATTAAACCGGAAGCCGTCGGTAAAGCCTGAATAGACGGTTACTCACACAGCCTTACAGACTTCTAAACATCCTACCTTGCAGTACCTGTTTTGAAGGCTTGCTCAAGGTGAGCCATTTCATCATCTATTTTTGGGACTTTATTCGAGATTCGCTCGACCAGTACTTCACCTTCAGTTAGTCGACTGATAGAGATCTTTATGTTCTGATTTGCAGTCTAATTCGCGTGCTTAGCTCTCTCTGCTGCAGTGATCAATACCTTCTTGGCTCCTGTCGTTTGTAATTTAGCTAAACTCGCTTCTCTTTTGCAGTTTGTTTTGCTTCTGCACAACCGTTTGTTGTTTAGAATATCCTTTTGCCGATGTCACTAATTTTAGTGGAAATTCACTTCGTAAGTTCTTTAAAATTTACATCTATTATCTTTCCCGACTCCTCTCTCCTTTTCTCTGCTTCATTCCTGTTTTTCTCCTCCTGTAGAATTGATTTACGAAATTCTTCGGCCATCTCTGTCCTCATTCTTTCTGCTTCCTCCCTTCTTTTCTCTGTTGTCTGTTTTCTGTCTTTTCCTTTTCATTTCTCTAAGAAAATCCATTATAGCACCATGTGGTAGTTCATATGCCATATTGGTAACCTGAGATGCAACTCAGCATCCTCGTGTGCTATCATGCTGGCACGGGCTGACTGACGTGTCTGTTTGCAACGACTTCTGGATTGTTAAAATGGCTTCACCAGGTTCCCTAAGCTGTGGTTCAACGGAATCCTCGTTATCTTCAATTGAGTTTTCGCCGTTGATGATAAATCTCGAAACGGTGATAAACATTGGCATCTGGATCTGCCCGCTCCGTGTTCAGGAACACCATCTCGTCCCCGGAAATGTGGCCGTCCCTAGCATCAAATTACTCCGTCCTGTAATTGGAATTTGTAAGACTCGCGTCGCTTAACAACCTGCCTCTCTCCTTGTCAACGTTCAGAACTGACTGACATTACAACAACCAAACTGACTGAAGAAAGAAAATACCTAATAATCTACCGTTCATTTTTCGAGAAAATAGTGGTAAGAAATTTTCCCCTGCTAGGATAACACAAATCCAGTAAGAATACTTCTACAAATTAACGACGCTCTTCGCAACACTGATTTACGGCACTCGTCGTGAATGTGGTGCAGAAACCACGAATCATAGAGTCATCATTGAAGGTATCTCTCTCTAAATAAAAGATTAATAAAACATATGAACTAGCATATTGGTAACTCTAAATAAAAAAATTAATAAAGCATAAGATGTAGCACATAGGTGCTGCCATCTTAAATCTACCTCGGCTCAAAAAGAAATTTAAGTAATTGCTGAGGGACGGAGAAGAAGAAACTACATTGCATCATTGTGGGCTATTGTGTACGAATCCTAAGGCTAGGGTCACCAATCTGGAAACTAGCCATATATTTGCTATCGAAAGCTCTTTACTGGTATAGAAGTTAGGGACCAGAATCGCGGTGTTATCCAAATCAGCCCCTAGTGGATTTACATTGAATCTGCACAAAACGTGTAACACAGTCTTCAATGGCCATGCTAGAAATCCTGTGTTGGGTGACCAGTCTCTCATATACACACATCAAAAAAGTTTTGAATCACCTTAGTTTTCAGATCTCCTGAAGACCGACGTTGACTGTGGATATTGTATCACAGATCCAGTCCCTTTGACTGTTCAGAAATGTCACTAAACCCGCCCGAAGACGTAAACAACTACACATGAGCAGCACCTATTAGACGGAGGGGGTCCGACAGCCGTTCACTTCCAATCATTCCACCAGGAAGGAGGTACATGGTTCATGTTGTCTGTAGCTCACCCATGCCTAGTCGGTCAATACCGCGGTTCGATCCCATCCGAATTATTACTTTGTGCCAGGAAGGGCTCTCAACAACGGAAGTGTTCAGGCATCTCTGAGTGAACCAAAGCGATGTTGGTCGGACATGGAGGAGACACAGAGAGACAGGAACTGTCCACGACATGCCTCGCTCAGGCCGCCCGAGGGCTACTACTTCAGTGGATGATCGCTACCTACGGATTATGGCTTGGAGGAACCCTGACAGCAACGCCATAATGTTGAATAATGCTTTACGTGCAGCCACAGGACGTCGTGTTACGACTCAAACTGTGCGCAATAGGCTGCATGGTGCACAACGTCATTGCCGAAGTCCATGGCGAATTCCATCTTTGCAACCACGACACCATGTACCACGGTACAGACGTGCCCAACAACATGCCGAATGGACTGCTCATGATTGGTATCACGTTCTCTTCACCGGTATGTGTCACATATGCCTTCAACCAGACAATCGTCGGAGACGTGTTTGGAGGCAACCCGGTCAGGCTGAACGCCTTAGACACATTTTCCAGTGAGTGTAGCAAGGTGGAGGTTCCATGCTGTTTTGAGGTGGCATTATGTGGGGCCGACGTACGCCGCTGGTGGCCATGGAAGATATTGTAACAGCTGTTCTATACGTGAATGCCATCCCCCGACCGGTAGTGCAACAATATCAGCAGTATATTACGGGGCATTCGTCTTCATGGACGACAATTTGCTCCCCCATCGTGCAGATATTGTTAAGACTTCCTTCAGGATAACGACATCGCTCGACTAGAGGGGACAGCATGTTCTCCAAACATAAACCGCCGACCGGTGTGGCCGAGAGGTTCTAGGCCCTTCAGTCAGGAACCGCGCGACCGCTACGATAGCAGGTTCGAATGTCCTTAGATTAGTTAGGTTTAAGTAGTTCAATGTTCAAGGGACTGATGACCTCAAATTTTAAGTTCAATAGTGCTCAGAGCCATTTGAACCAGACATGAACCCTATCAAAATAGCCTGGGATTGATTGAAAAGGGCTGTTGATGGACAACGTGACCCACTAAGCACTCTGAGGGATCTACGCCGAATCGCCGTTGAGAAGTAGTACAATCTAGACCAACATTGCCTTGACGAACTTTTGGATAATATACACGAGAAATACAGGCATTCATCAATGGAAGAGGGCGTGCTGCTGGGTAGTAGAGGTACCGTAACGTACAGCAATCTGGACCGCCACCTCTGGAGGTCTCGCAGTATGGTGGTACAACATGCAATGTGTGGTTCTCATGGGCAGTAAAAAGGGCGGAAATGATGTTTATGTAGATCTCTGTTCCAATTTTATGTACAGGTTTCGGAACTTTCGGAACCGAGGTGATGCCTAACTTTTCTTATGTACACTCCTGGAAATTGAAATAAGAACACCGTGAATTCATTGTCGCAGGAAGGGGAAACTTTATTGACACATTCCTGGGGTCAGATACATCACATGATCACACTGACAGAACCACAGGCACATACACACAGGTAACAGAGCATGCACAATGGTGGCACTAGTACAGTGTATATCCACCTTTCGCAGCAATGCAGGCTGCTATTCTCCCATGGAGACGATCGTAGAGATGCTGGATGTAGTCCTGTGGAACGACTTGCCATGCCATTTCCACCTGGCGCCTCAGTTGGACCAGCGTTCGTGCTGGACGTGCAGACCGCGTGAGACGACGCTTCATCCAGTCCCAAACATGCTCAATGGGGGACAGATCCGGAGATCTTGCTGGCCAGGGTAGTTGACTTACACCTTCTAGAGCACGTTGGGTGGCACGGGATACATGCGGACGTGCATTGTCCTGTTGGAATAGTAAGTTCCCTTGCCGGTCTAGGAATGGTAGAACGATGGGTACGATGACGGTTTGGATGTACCGTGCACTATTCAGTGTCCCCTTGACGATCACCAGAGGTGTACGGCCAGTGTAGGAGATGGCTCCCCACACCATGATGCCGGGTGTTGGCCCTGTGTGCCTCGGTCGTATGCAGCCCTAATTGTGGCGCTCACCTGCTCGGCGCCAAACACGCATACGACCATCATTGGCACCAAGGCAGAAGCGACTCTCATCGCTGAAAACGACACGTCTCCATTCGTCCCTCCATTCACGCCTGTCGCGACACCACTGGAGGCGGGCTGCACGATGTTGGGGCGTGAGCGGAAGACGGCCTAACGGTGTGCGGGACCGTAGCCCAGCTTCATGGAGACGGTTGCGAATGATCCTCGCCGATACCCCAGGAGCAACAGTGTCCCTAATTTGCTGGGAAGTGGCGGTGCGGTCCCCTACGGCACTGCGTAGGATCCTACGGTCTTGGCGTGCATCCGTGCGTCGCTGCGGTCCGGTCCCAGGTCGATGGGCACGTGCACCTTCCGCCGACCACTGGCGACAACTTCGATGTACTGTGGAGACCTCACGCCCCACGTGTTGAGCAATTCGGCGGTACGTCCACCCGGCCTCCCGCATGCCCACTATACGCCCTCGCTCAAAGTCCGTCAACTGCACATGCGGTTCACGTCCACGCTGTCGCGGCATGCTACCAGTGTTAAACACTGCGATGGAGCTCCGTATGCGACGGCAAACTGGCTGACACTGACGGCGGCGGTGCACAAATGCTGCGCAGCTAGCGCCATTCGACGGCCAACTCCGCGGTTCCTGGTGTGTCCGCTGTGCCGTGCGTGTGATCATTGGTTGTACAGCCCTCTCGCAGTGTCCGGA